>NW_026865770.1:0-227514 GCF_026571515.1 Ruditapes philippinarum | reverse complement strand
AGAAAAACAAACATACAACAAAACTTATTATGTTTAAATGCGGACATTCAGCATTTTTCCTTTCAAAGAAACATTTTCGATGAAATAAATTACGGACTTTTTATACATGTGTACGACAAGTATATAATATAAAAATAAATATGGTACTTCTATAGTTTTGTTAAAATAACGAAACTCAGTGCACGTTACGTGAATAATTTTAAACAAATGTTATCGATATAAAACGTTCATTCCATACTTTCAATAAAAAACAATAGAATACCTGCTGATTATTTGCAATCCGAACAAAAAAATTCAGTAAAATAAAAATACTGCCAATAGTTATATCCAACTTCAGCTAAAACTCATATGTAAAGAACTATAAAGGCATTCGTTTACAAAATCCCGTAAACTTTTCCAATAACATTTCATCATCATGGGAGTAAGAAATACCTGACTACAGATATTCCAATATCAAACATAAACGACAGCTCAGTGACACCACAGGCCGATGCTAATTGTTTTGTTTGTTTGTTTCATTTTACGCCTTTTCCCAACAGCATTTCAGTCATATAGGCGTCCGATGTTATGTAAGTAATCTCTATTTAGTGTGAGAACTCAAACTGAAATGTTCTTTAATTTCCCTTAATCTTGCAACGGACTGGTGTAACATAATTACAATTATTTATCGTGGTTCCAATAAAATAATTCAACTAAATATTTTTGAATATGGCTGCGTTTGACGCAATATAATCATTGCAGTAATAAGGGCACATCAGATAAACTTGTTGTCATCTGGTCGAAATATAGTCAAGCTAATTAATGTCGCAAAATGGTATAAATTAGGATTCGAAGAAAACAAATTGAAAATACGCTCCTCAAAAATAAATTACCGAATCTACTGACAGGAACAGTAAAATTCATAATAATTATAAATAATAATTAGATAAAAGTGTAAAGACTTGATATAAATCCTGATGGACAAAACAAATAACAGTACCCGTACAAATAAACTAACAATATGTTTTAATTTTTTCAGTTTAAGCTATTTAAAAAGATCAATTATTATGTAAGGGATAGAGCAAACATTGATTATGACTAGATTATAAGGATAAAATATTTAAAACATGTCAAAATATGAACAGACTTTACCATTTTTGTTGATCAAATTTACGGTACCCATAACTTAAAGGATTTTTATAGAAACTATTGTGGGTCACGTTAGTTATTCATTAACAATAATTATTTAATACTATTATAATGTTACTTTAACAATTTCATGAATCAATCGTTATCCTCGGTTTTGCGTGGAACACATTGATTGTTCTATATACCGACAACAAAAAATGAAAAAATTCAGGCTCGGTTCCTATAAATCTGTTTTATGAAAAGTTGTTTACAATTCAACATCTCTCATTTGCCTTGCTTGCTCCTTCCCCAAGAATCAAGTAAGTTTATTAAGCATTCTTTGTGGTGAATACGCAATCAGAACAACATATTTAGTAGGAAAATGTTTATTTACTAACGATATATGCGAATATATTACTCACTAAAGGTAAACATGTCCTATGGCGCTATTTTACATTTGATTGAAAAACAGCACGATAAATTAAAGCGATTACTGCTACATGAGAAAACTCATAAAAACAGTAAATTAAAGCCATGGGGAACAAATAAGACATTTGATGTCACAAGGAATGTTTTATATCATTATCGAACATTTACGGAGATATTAATTGAGTATTAATTGACACATATCAGTAACATTCAGGTCATCAGCAGCTTATATTAAATATTATATGATCATTCTTTTCATTAAAATCTAATTTAAGAAACTCTTGCAATATGTACATTCCTGTCCACTATTTATTAAAAAAGGCCCAACTTCAAATCCACCTTAATACAAAGTATCAGTTACAGTAAATCTTTCAACTCTCATTTACACAAAATTCTCTTATAAAGACACAAATGCAAAAGCTGTTATCGGTGAAATCTTTGACTTCATTAAAAATTCAGAAAACTACAGTATCAATATCTACTTTTTTAATAATTGATTACATATTTCAATGAGAAACAATTATTTTTCAAGTACAGATATATATCGACGTTGGATAAGAATGAAATGTTTTTTACAGCTCAACAGGTCAAGGAACAAGACCCAACTTCAAATACATCTTCATTTATAATACAACATAAAGCAAATTCCTCAACTCTCATTTACTTTACACAAAATGCTCTTATAAAGACACAAATGCAACAATTCTTATGGGTAAATTGTTTGACTTCAATGAATCATACATGTATCAATCTTTACATTCTTAAATCGTTGATAACTTATTTCAATAACCTAAAATTATTTTGAAAGCACTGATATATATCAACGTTCCGTTTATTACATTTGAAACTGTGAGCTCAACAGATCATAGAGAGATGTTATCATTTCAAATTCCTTTACGATAAGGATGATGTTTTATAATGTAAACAAGGCATGCATGTATAAATGCTTGTAAATGTCTTAAACAGATAGCTATATTTACCGATACACATCGAAACGAATTTTCTATTTTATGATTAAAAAAAAAAGAACAAACAAAAAACAATGATAAGAATTTTTTAAAATGCGATTTTCATACAGGGATAAGCAGAACTCTTACATAGAGAGGTCCATTTAGATATCTCTCTATTCAAGAAAATATCTTGCATGTTTGGCTTTTCACTTATTTGTAGTTATTGTTCACAATGGTAACAAAACATTTATTTCAGTTAGTGAATCATTAAATTAACATAAGTCATTGCAAAAATCAATATATGTACTAAATGCATAAATATGTTAATTTTGTCTACGAAAATCTTTGGGTCATTGTTTGGTCTACCGATGTATTTGTATGAGAACAAACTGTAGTTATGGAATACTCATCTTTTACGTTATGGCTATCACTATATCGTTTACAATACTGTATATTCCTTTTAAACTGTATACATCTATAGCCCATGTTCTCAATATACTCAGTCTACAATTTATATTTAAAACAACATTATTTCAGTAGTCAATTTTCTTCAGGCTACGAGAATGATTGTAACACCCTAGTTACACAGAGCCATCGGTGATTGATCGGTAGTTTTATTAGTCAAATTATGGAGTGAACCGATGACAACGTATTTAACACCGATATCACCTATTGGTCACCTGTTTTCCACCTATCAACTGCTATTGGGGAAAGATAAGTTTCATCGGTGAATATTACCGGTTGGGATTTTTAAACACGTTTAAAATTCTCAATCGGTGAAAATATTTTAAAAATAACCGACGGCAACCTATATCAAGAGATATGCAAGCTCTTAATCACCGATATCGCCGATCCGACAAAGATAACCAAATATGAATCACCGGCCATATCTGACGGAAAGTGTTTAACCACTGATGACTAGCTATCAAACACCGATTAATCAGCGTTACGTCCGATTTAGTTCCGATTTACAAACGATAAAAACCAAAAGTATTCCAGCATTTAATCATCGACCCATTCCCGTTTGAGTTTGCTTTCTGTCACCGATGGCCGTTTACACAGAAAACCAGAAATAAAATGACAACCGATCATTACAGCGAGTAAACTTAAAATTCAATGACCGAATGGGGACCGATCGTCTGTGTAACTTGGCCCTAACACCCCAGTTACACAGAGCCATCGGTGATTGATCGGTAGTTTATTTAGCCAAATTATGGAGTGAACCGATGACAACGTATTTAACACCGATATCACCTATTGGTCACATGTTTTCCACCTATCAACTGCTGTTGGGGAAAGATAAGTTGGCTGTATGACTAAAGACCACTGAATGTCGTCAATACGGGAATCGTTTTATTTAACGGATTACGATAGTATTAGAGCTAGGTTTCGTTTCAAGATTTCGGAAAAAAACGTTCAGTATTTTAATAAAGACTCACTGCATTTCATTCTAAAATGATCAATCCAACTTTGATGGAATGACTCACAGGGTGTTTCCATATTAATATTTTTAAATCAGTGAAAATAATAATAAGGGCTATCGATAAAAATCGTTAATACATTTGCAATTTAAAAACAACAAATAGTAAATACTTCATTATTCTTTGTATTCGACAATCAAATAAAAATACGGTCAATAGTTTGCTTAGTTATAGACAACATCATCTAAGACCAACATGTAGAGAAACAACCGTTAACCATATCCTAGAAACATACCTAATAATATTAAATCTGATCAGGACATCTTGGGAATAAGAAATACATGACTACATGACTACAGATATTCCATTATCACTTATATCATATATACACCACACAGCATTGACATCGCTTACTGATGCTATGTCTTGTATGACAAAGTACGAAATAATGTTGTGCAAAAGAATGGCTAAGGGAATGGCTATTTGTTTAGCAGGGTTCTAAAATCAACTAAATATTTAAAGCAATGGCTGCGTTTACCGCAAATAAATCGTTGCAGTAATATATGTACTAGGATAAACTGGTCGTCATCTAGTCGAAATCTTTGCCTCAATAATGACAATAGAATAAAATATACAAACTGCCTAAATATAAACAGACTTTCCCGTTTTTTATCAACTAAGCAGTACCGATAATTGACGGAAAATTTTATATTAAAATCCTCATGAAACACGTTAGTCTTTTTGTTGTTGTTGTTGTTGTTGTTGTTGTTGATTATTTTGTGACAAAATGATGAGTGGAAACAATGATGACAAATTTTCAAGTTATTTCGACCTTTTCCAGAACACTCAAATTTACATATAGATGGGCATACTTTAAAGTGTATAAAGCTATATATTCGGTTTCTGTTTGTTCTAAAAATTGCGACTATATTTTGATTAAAATGATTACGAAATGCCTAGATCGAAATAATTTAATCAGTATATATCATTTAAAACGAGTAGAGCATCTATGACATTATCAACAAAACTGCTTATTATAAGTAGCAGCGAAAAAGTTTGTTCCGGAACATTATATTCTGATAACGTATACAATAGTTAATAACGCAGACTATTTATCTTATAACTCTTTCAGGAAACGGTCATTCGGATATAAAACAATTTTGATTTACTGTTTTTAAATTTTCATAAAATACTTCATTAGATATAGTTTTATACCCTTAACCAGTAGCCATACATCAATCTTTATCCACAGTTTCATAATATAAGTTATGGAAAGATTTGATTGTTTCATAAATAAATGACAAAAACAACAACAACAAAATACCCGGACGAATTGACTCTGTTCCAATAAATCTGAAAAAATGAATGGTTATATATAGTTCAACAGCTCTCATGTACCCACAAAATCTAATAATTCTATTCAGCATTATTTGTGAGGTAAATACGTAAATAGAGCAATATGGAACAAGTTGTTCTATTACTAAGATCTATGCTAATCCAATAACATATAACGGTAAAAGTATCCTATTTATGACGCTAATTAGCCTTTGAATGGGCAAGATCTAAGTATGATAAACAAAAGAGATTACTGCCACATGAAAAACTCATAAAATGAATAAATTAAAGCCTTGGGAAATAAAACAAATTAATGTCACTATGAATGTTTAATGTCATTATCGACCGTTTACTGAGATAAACTTTGACTTTGTACTGGAGTATCAATTGAAACATTATCAGCACATATCATGTCCGCAGCTTAAATTAAATATAACGCTGTCCATGTTTTCATAAGCATTTATGGTTCGATTATCATCTTTAATTATTACACATTACAACTTTGCTTAAAAAAAGAAAAAAACAACAGAAATGCTGATAGCTATGCATACTTCAAAGCTTTTAATAACTTTCTTATTAACACATGGTACTTTTATTGTGCTTATCAGTTCTGTTTGGAAATATCTTTGAAGCAAAGTTATACTAGAGTTTACACAAGTGTACACTCAGACAGGTTTTATTCAAAGGTAGCAGCATTATCATTGGTAAATTCCTGTGCAACATTATATATTGAAAGACAGGCACACACGTCTGGCTCATATAATAAAAGGTTTGATATATAATGTGCTAAAAAAATAAATGGTAATAAAAATAACTATTGCAAAAAAACTTCTCAATGTTACAAACTACGTGTGTATTAGAATAAGAACAACAACAACAAGATATCGCCGATAAGTTAACTTATTTGATTAAATTTCGTTATTCATACAATATTATAGTAAGAAATTATACTAAGCAATTAATGTATTTGCTTTCAATATTTTTTCAGTGAGCGACCGATTGTATCAGCAAAAGGTTTTGTCGGTTCCCGTTTTATTTCAATTATTCAGAAAAATGAATATTAAAAGGCGGTAAAGTTTTATCCAGTATTGAGGTTTGAGTCAAGGAAACTCATATTATGTCATTTTTTATTTCATTTGTCCTTAATTGTAAAGTCGTCTGATTGTAAAACATTAAATTGATTTTAGATATGAGTTACTTATCTAAAAAAAAACAAGTACCAAAGATTTATGTTGGCCGACTTCTTTTTCATTTCATATTTATGTGATTAACCACAGGCATGAAATATATGACCAGATTGATAAAAAATCTGAGCTCAACTAAATAGTGTCAAAAAACCCAAACAATTGTAAAGTATGACCCCCTTTTAAAATATACTATAAGTTTAGAGAAGGCCGGAAACTCCAGATTCGAGCCAACGAGCAAGGGATTCATTTCCCGGGCCGTTGTCCAGACAATGAAAAAACTTTATCACTATTTCACGTTTGTATTAAACTTCCAAATGAGACTGCCCTTTTCGTTCATGAAATATCTATCAGGAAACAAGCGCATTTGTGCTAACTGATTCTCAGAAAGCAAAATTGATTAAATTAGTTTAATATTGTTTTATAAACTTCTTTCATTTAATGTGACAGGATGGGTACTGGAAACCGACACCATGTGTCTTATTTATAGATAGACAGTGCTGACACCCTCGTAACGTTTTCTCCTAATGTCTTTGACATTGATTCATAAAATACCGATTATACGAAATAAAAACATTTAATATGCAAATGAATAATCATAAAACAAACACCAAAACATAGACAAAGCCTATAAGTGATTAAGACATTAAGAGGCACCAGACTCTTTATCAAATCTAACAAAAATTTAAAAAACCATTAAACTTTAAAATATATTTACATTTCTTCAACACGAACGAAAATTAACAAATGGATATATTAAAAAAAGATGTTCTATGACAATACTTGCGTTTTACCAAATGCAAAACAGTTCCCCTTTTAGGTGGATACAACGTTTTTATTCATAATTAAATTTTAGCCTGCTTCCACGATATTAAGTCTCTATACACTTCCCTCATTAAATGAAATTAGACAGTTTCACAGTCCATTATTTGTATACGGAAAATATGTCATTTCATTTGAATAAATTTGAAATGGAAAATGCTTTGCAACAAAACAAGAAATTTAAAATATGTGCATTTTTAATTGACGCCTCGAAAAATAAATCGTGTCATTCCGCAGTAAATCATGCGTCTAACTTAGAATCCTGTAAGACATGGCTGCTTGGCAGTCGAATTAAATGATTTTTGGCCTGCAGCACACTAAACAAAAAAAATTAAAATAGCATAAAGTTTTTAAAATGTTACATCATATTAGCGTTAATTGTGTTTATACAGCTTTGTTCGAGGTTTAGCAGTGCAAGATTTTTTACGCATCTCAAAGCCTTTAACTTTATAACCGTTTTTGTTGCTCGATTGTTTAATGTCTTCAAAACTTAAGCATTGTCCTGTAATTCGAAAGTCATGCACAAAGTGATACGTAGCTACGAAGTAAACTGTTTAATTTATAGCATGCATATAATATCATTTTGTCCTAAGTTTTGTTTACACATTTTAACTTAAAATTCTGAAAATTGGAGTGAAAATGAAAGTATTAAGGTAGTAATTTATTATCATTCAAGTAAGACTTATGTACAGACTCAATCAAACCGAGTTTGCAATTATCTTGTGTTTCGAGAAAGCAGCATTGTCACACTTCGAATCTGTCTTAATATATGATTAATTTATATTAGAAAGCATAAGATAGAGAAAAATCCCGCAACTTTCATTAATTTCACACGAATTTATTTTTTAAAGAGACAAATGCATCAATTCTTAAAACAAATGCACAATTTTAAAAACCTCCACTTAATGTTTATAGAAAATAAGTAAACTATCAATCTCCACATTACTTTTCAAAACGTTGATAACTTTCTTCGATGAGAAACCAAGAAGGCCAGCGTGATATGGACCCGTATTCATATATTTAAACGTTCCGTTAGAACAAAATGTGAATTGCACTTGAAACTATGTGAACACAACAGATCATAGAGTTGATATTTCAAATTCTTTCACGATAAGGATGTTGATTTATAATGTAAACAAAGCAAATATGTATGAAATGGTTGTAAAATTATAATTAAGAGATACTTTTAACGTTCTACATCCATAAACAATGCTCTTTTTATAATAGAAAAAAAATTCGCATTTAATTTAAAATATGTTATAGTATAGGGAATAAAATGATTCTTACAAAGAAGAGGTATATTTAAATATAAAAAAATGTATCTACTTCACAGAAAATATCTAAAATTTGTTTCTGTTTACTAAATAGTAAGAAAAACTTTGTCTTTGGGTTATTTGTACAGTACAGGAGATAGATAACTTTGTCTAAGAAACTTTGTCTTTGGGTTATTGTTTCGTCTACAGAAGAATTTGTATTGGACAGAACAACTTGTATTAGGTAACGGTCGAATAACATACTCCACAGTCTCTTTGAAACGATAAAAAAAGCGATAATGTAATGGCTGTAACAGTGTGTAAGTTCACCAGTTCGTATTAATTTTCAATCATTCTATGAAAATAAAAGACCCATTACACTTTAAAGTACGAGTGCATATCAAAATGAAAGAAGATCTTATCTCATTGATTTACATTTTTTAATAATCTTACTGATACGAAATCAATCAGAATTCTGAGCATATTGTATATTAATGACAATTAAATACTTATTGATTTAGCTCGAACATTATCAATCGTTATATTCATTTTTCTTGCAAATTTATTGATAAATCAAAATTTACATGGGCTGTCTGTTAAATAAAAACTGAAGTTATACAAGAACTTTGTTTATCATTTTTGAATTATACAAGTTTTTGTATAAATGTAGTCAATTCGTGACTTATTCTCCATTTAAAAGTTATTTATATGTTTATTCATTTCCAATTTAAAATTTTGCACCAGAAAAAAAAACAACAACAACAAAAACTTATTTTTTGAATGCGGATATTCCGCATATTTCCTTTCAAAAAACCATTTTGATGAAAAAAATTACGGACTATTTATACATGTGCACGACAACTATGTAACATAAAAATAAATATGTTACTTCTATAGTTTTATTTTTAATTAACGAAACTCAGTCTAGGTTACGTGAATGATTTTAAACAATTGTTATCGATGTAAAACGTTCATTTAATACATTCAATAAAAACAGTAGATTAGAAATACCTGCTGATTATTTGCAATCCGCACAAGAAATTCAGTAAAATAAAGATACTGCCAATATTTTGCTTAGTTATATCCGACATTAGCTAAAACTCATATGTAAAGAACTATAAAGGCATTCGTTTACCAAATCCCGCAAATTTCTCCAATAACATTTCATCATCATGGGAGTAAGAAATACCTGACTACAGATATTCCAATATCAAACATAAACGACAGCTCAGTGACACCAAAGACCGATGTTGTGTAGGTACTCTGCATCTAGTGTGAGTACTCACACTGAAATGGTCTTCAATTCCCAATAATCTTGCAACAGAATGGTGTAACATGATTGCAATTATTTATCATGGTTCTTATAAAAAAAGTGAACTTAATATTTTAGAATATGGCTGCGTTTGACGCAATATAATCATTGCAGTAATAAGGGCACATCAGATAAACTTGTAGTCATCTGGTCGAAATATAGTCAAGCTAATTAATGTCAACGAAGCAAAATGGTATAAATTAGGATTCGAAAAAGATTGAAAAGACGCTCCTCAAAAATAAATTACCGAATATACTGACAGGAACAGTAAAATTTATAATAATTGTAAATAATAATAAGATAAAAGTGTAAACACCTGATATATATCTTGATGGACAAAAAAAATAACAGTACCCGTACAAGTTAACTTACAATATGTTTTACTTTTTCAGATTGAGCTATTTAAAAAGAGTAATTATTATGTAAGGGATAGAGCAAACATTGATTATGACAAATTATTAGGATAAAATATTTAAAAAATGTCAAAATATGAACAGATTTCACAATTTTTGTTTATCAAATTTACGGTACCCATAACTTAGAGGATTTTTATAGAAATTATTGTGGGTCACGTCTGTTATTCATTAACAATAATTATTTAATACTATTATAATGTTACTTTAACATATGTCATGAATCAATCGTTATCCTCGGGTTTGCGTGCAAAACATTGATTGTTCTATAAACCGACGGCAACAAAAGTTGAAAAAATACAGGCTCGGTCCCTATAAATCTGTTCAACATCTCTCATTTGCCTTGCTTGCTCCTTCCCCAAGAATCAAGTTAGTTTACTTAGCATTCTTTGTGGTGAATACGTAATCAGAACAATAGATATAATTGGAAAATATTCATGCACTAACGATATATGCGAATATATTACTCTATAAACATGTCCTATGGCGCTATTTTACCTTTGAATGAAACACAGCACGATAAATTAAAGAGATTACTGCTACATGAGAAAACTCATAAAAACAGTAAATTAAAGCCATGGGGAAAATATAAAACAAATTGATGTCACAATGAATGTTTTATATCATTATCGACCATTTACGGAGATATTAATTGAGTATTAATTGACACATATCAGTAACATTGTTGTCATCAGCAGCTTATATTAAATATTATATTATCATTCTTTTCATTAGAATCCAAAGTCACGAAATAATTACAAGAACAACTCACGAAAGAACATAAATGCTAAATTATTTGCATTTTAAAGCCTTTTAAAAATAATTTCAAATGAAATGTTTTATTATTACTTTGCTTTGGATTCACACAATTGTCCACTCAGGCACATCTTTCAAAACTAGCAGCATTATCATTCGAAAAACAACTTCAAGTGTACTTTCCTGTGCAACATAATATTTAAAGAAAAAGTCAGCACGTCTGGCTGATATAAAATATTAAGATATTGTTATGTATTTGTTTGATTTATACGTTGTTAGTTATCTATAGTTGTAGAAATAAAGCGTGTACATCAAAGATACTTTAAAGGCAAATCACATACGGCAATCCATTTCTTTTTTTGTTTCAGTCATACTTACAGTATTAAAGTAAACTTTGTCCAAGTTATTCCAGCATTTGTTGTTAAAGAGCTTCCAGTTAACGACCATACTTTTTACCATAGCCACTTTATTCCATAAACTGTCTTTTCCAATATTGCGGTTGAGGTAAACAAATATAAATTATGTTGGTTAATACCACATTTAACCACATTTATCCTTGATTGTAAATGATGTTCGATATGGATATGAGTTATTGTTTAAATAAACGAGTACCAATTATATTTCATACAGGCAGACTTTTTTCATTTCAAATCTATGTGATTAACATGGTACTGACAAACTCACGAAATATCAAATTATAACGGTAATATAATTTGTTATCTAAATGATTAATTTGGGGAGCAAATGTGAAAATAATTCAACATTTATTATGGGGTAAAAATGAACATTCAACTGTTTTCTATTTATGTTTATGAAATGACATCGAGCATTATGTATATCAGTAGAGGATTTACATCGGGTGTTTTAATTACTTTCTGAGTAGAACTGGATAGATTTAAATACAAATATGTAAGTCTTGCATCAGTGCATTTTACAATGATAAGATATGTAAATGAGTAGTGTTATTATAGATTTATTTTTTGAAAAAATAAAACTGTTTCAAGGTTGTTCTGGAACAATGATTGTAAGTTGTACTTGCGTTAATATCATTCTCAAACAAATTGTAATCTGATTTTTCTTAAAACACGCAAGAACTGAATATTGAAAAAAAAGTGAATACAAATTATATAAGTGTAACCTATTTTTAGTATACTTTAACAATATACTAATTGTTGGAGATCAACAACTTTTTTAGAAGAACGTAATCACGTTGCAAAACAAAACAATTATTTATCTACACAAAAGCGGTTTATTAAATATCCTGTTATTTCCTCATACCGCATCATGAAAATGCCAAGTTATAAATCCTTGCATAATTTTAAAAAGAACTTTATTGCACATTCTATATGAAACTTCCCGGAAAATGAATGATATATCAGACTTTACAATATGATATATCATCGGATGGTAGAATCATAGATTCTGTCTGACAAATCAGTATATCATGATTGTCATTTTACTGTACATCATAAATTTTCTTTGACCTTATCTAAGTAATTAAAAAAGTGAGACGTGGTTTAAGTCACGAACATTTGTTTTTTATTTAGATTCAGTTTGTATAAGCTAATAACAATATTTTAATGTATATGAACTCACTAGTTCTTTTAAGTTGCTTTTAATAAATGGGTGTGTCAATCGATTTGATTGTATAAGTGAACAGCTTAATTATCTTAAATAATCCAAAGTGTTCTGATAGTTATAACGCTTATTTATTTTATATTAGATATACATACACATTTTTTAATCGACAATAATCTAAAACAAATTTAAAAGATTAAAGATGTGTTCTATTTCCCCGATTTATTTTTGTGTGTTCGTCGTTAATAAATTTACCAGGTCTAAATATGAAATAACAGTTTTGTAATTTAATGATGTGGCTATCAAATTGTATTGTTAGGTGGTGTCTGATAAACATATATTACAATGTATGTCCTTAAAAAGCATACAAATGTTATGTAGTGCAAGATATAAAAGCTGTTTTATCATATTTTATTGCCAGCATATTTTCCTTTCGCAAGGCTATAGACATGTTTCTGCATTTTAAAAGCCGTGTATGATTGCGTGCTTTGTGGTATTACCGTTTAGTACACATTTTATCAAAGCTATGCAAATAAATCAATCAAATATACAACTCGATGTTTTACTAGCATTGTTTCAAAAATGGTAGAGTTATTTACAACAACGTTGATGTTCTCTTTTTGTTGCTTTATCTTTTTTCTTATAGACTATTTTGGATTAAGGGAAAATAATTCGACCACTCAATAACAATAACTTAAAATTATAGATGAACCTTGGTGTATTTTTGCCCACTATGCACATTTTGTAGTTACAATATTTATCAATATGTGCACACCAACAGGTTAATGGAAACAGAAAATATGTAAATACTATCAATATGGTAGACAAACAAGATAAAAGAGATTGACAATTGTCATTTACCATTCAATGTCAAAAACATGCAAAGCATCTAATTGAAACAAATAGAAGAACGGTATCGACGAAAGTTCAGCTGTATTGCTTATGCGTATTGCATTTATACAAGTCATATGAAAGTTATTGCTGTAAAAAGTTGAATGTTTGTAACTATCATGTTAATGATAGCATTATCAAACTTTTTTTAAAGAAAGACCATTATATTTTTGTTTTAATATTGCTCGAGTACGTAGGTGATGTAAATATCTAAATGCTCATTTATTATATAAGATGAATGCAAACACGTAATAATTAGCATAACATACTTACTGGATGTTGAAATTAGCAAATTAGTAACTTATATATCGATTAATAACATGATCAGTGCGGTTTAAAAACTTTCTGTTTATTGGTATGTTTTCAGTCCCTCGAGTCCACTCTCTCACATTGCACATTAAGGTGAAGGCAAGTATATTTCATATAAAAAAGATCTGATTTTATAAACATTTCGAATCGATCAAAGTATAATACCTTTGAACACACGTCACACAACGTGTATTTGAAGAATTCAATATTAAAAACGATATTATGCATAATTCAAACATTCATGAAACATTTATTTGAGATTTAATACACATACACGGAATCAATAATTGAACAAAGAACAAACGCTTACTGTTTTAAACAAAATACCAACTATACTGGGTTATTGCATTCACTCTACAACATTAAATTACTTCAAGTAACGGTATAAGCTAATACGGTTTCTAATTTCAACCCCTGGCAAACCAATAATAATGAGTAGGTAATTTTCACTTTTTCTAGAACAAACATGCCCTTTCCATATAGCCGGTAAAACAAGTAAAATAAAATAATCTTGCCTGTTAAAATTTGAGTCTATTATTTCCAGTAATTTTGTTAAAAATTAATTCAAACATTTACAATCAAGATTTTTTTTTACTTTCACGATATTTTACTATTTCGTCTTAAACCATGAAATGAAAATATTTGATATAGGAAAAATAATTAATTCCACAATACCCGAACAAATACGTCTGGCTTATCTAAACACATCTTAACACGTTAACACAATTGTATTTTAATTAGATTGGGAATATGATAGGCTGCAAAGCTGATGTTCCGATAAGTTATATTTTTCCTATATATCCTTTAAACTGCTAGGGGAATGCTGTTGCAACAGTATTGATAAAATAACTTTAGGCCAAGAGCACATTGTATAACAAAGTATATAGGTAAGTTATAGGTTAATTATTGTACAGTATGTTGATACCTCTAAAGTTTCATTCAACTGCTGCTTATAAGTTTTTATGTACGCAAATATACGTGTGCGTGTGTGTGTAAATTTTCCATAATGACAGTTGCAAATGAGATAAAATCATATCATGTTTTCTTATCTTAAATCTAGAAGATACAAGTAGAGATTTTGATGCTAAAGCATCAAGTCGCCGGATAGAAAAATGATTGTATTATCATAAATATAAATATGTTTAATTATTACATGAAACAATACAATCTTACTGTCAAAGTGTTGTACATCATTATTATGTGCTATAGAAAAAATATATAATTTAGCTGAAATCAATACACGTATTCCAATCGTTACATACGAATTATAAAATTAACGTTTAATTGCCTTTCAGTGCGATAAACTATCAACACAATGATAGTTTATTATTTTTTTCTATGTATCTGATACGATTCCGGACCCCTGACGTCGTACCGTTTTGGAAACCTGCGTGACGGAAACCGACGGAATATACAGAAATCAACGATTACTATGATATATTTCAATAATGTGCCTCTTAAGCATAACATTATTTTGGGATGTTCAACCTAAACTAAACAATTGAACTTTCTTGTCGAATGTTTGACAGAAAGGGCCAAGTTAAACCCTTTACCAAGAAGAAAGGAAATGGTTTTGAAAATGTATTTTTAATGTAAACAGGTTTCTAATGATATAAAGTATGAACCTGATTAATGAAATATAACTTATGTAATTATCTGTACAAAATTACAATGATTTACATCTGATCAGTTACCACCATTAACACGTTACCTGTCTTATCAGCAATCTGTAACTATTAATAGATTTTATAACGATATACAACATATATAAACATGTAGTCACGTGATTCTTCCGAAAGACTAGGGAGCATTTGTATTTAATTAGATAAAGTAATGTAATATCACAGGTCTCATCAAAAAATAAACAACCAAATAATTCTAAAGTGTCATTTCAAATATCATTCATGATTTATATATTATAAAATAGCAATGCTTGACACACAGAAAAAAGTAAAAGTATCTCTTATATTCAATGACTGATCCTTGGGGATACGTTATTGATTCATTTTATGAAAATTGTAATGTTGCTTTTTTAGACGTCAATATGTGCATATTTCATTCCAATGAGCAAATATATCATATGTTTGATTTTTTGTGATTACTGAAAAATAATTGTTGTCTTTAATTGTTCAATGATTGATATGCTTTTATTTTCAGATTTTAAGGGCTTCTCTCCTACCATAGCTATAATATAAAACTATTACAAATATAGTCGCCAGTTTCTACCGGCGACTAATAAGTGAACACGGTTTACACCCAAGATACTGTATTCTATTATACAAAATGTGTAAAAAGGTTTATACACGCTGTAAGACTGACATAATATTATTGAACTATTCCTTTGATATCTTTTTTCTGATGAGAACATTTTAAACAATGTTTGGGAATTATGTACCAGATTAAGCAGTGCACGATTTTTGAGCGCATGAAACTTTTAATCGTAACCGAAATGTTGTCAGATTATTGTTATTCCTCCAAAACTTAGGCATGTCTCTGTCATTTGGAAGTCATGAGAAGTAAATTGTGCAAAAGTCAACTACTATAAAGACTGTTTAATTTAAAGTATGCATATAAATCAAAAATCTGTTTTAAACTCAAAGTTTTGTTTATGCAATTTTACACTTAAGATTCTAAAAAATGAGATTAAATCGACAGTTTACATATAATGTGTTGTCTGATAAAAGTTGTCCATATGTTCACATACATAATGGTAGAAAGTGATTGATATTGGCTGAAGTAACTTTTGTGCATTTCAATCACTAGAATTCCAAAAGAACACGCCATATTTGTTGCAATACCTACCACAGTTTATCGCAAATTTATCTTCTTAATCTGTATAAAACGTTTATATTTCAGGTATTACTGTATGATAAAATCTTGCAAAAAGAATAATTCGTTCACTATATAAATATATAAAGTAAAATCTATACGACAGCACAGAGAAATCTAATACATGTACGTGACACAAAGTTATTAGAAAAATATAACTTTTAAATACCTTCGAGATATGTGATTAGAGAAAGCAGCACTTCAAATCCATCCTTTATATATGATTGATATATATGAGAAAGCATAAAAGAAAATCCCGCAACAACTACCATTTACATTTCTCTTAGAAACATAAGTAATTATTCTTCTGGCTTAATATCACCACATGTTTTTAGACCATAAGTAAACTATCAATTTCCTTATTCTTTTTTAAAACGTTGATAACTTCCTTCGATGAGTAACCAACAAGAACAGCATGTTGTTTTCCAGTACTCAACGTTTCATAAGAATAAAATATTTATTGCACTTGAAAAACTATGTGAGCTCATCAGATCATAGAGAGAGAGAGACTTTATCATTTCAAATTCCTTTACGATAAGGATGTTGATTTATAATGTAAACAAAGCAAGCGTGTACATGTTATGCTTGTAAAAGTGTAAAGGTCTAAAAAGACGGTATGGTTTAATTGTACAACACTAATTGAAAATGTAATGTACAATTTTCATCATCTTTATTTTGACCAAAGTTCTATATATTATGAATCATCATTACAAAGTCCTTCTGAAATAAATGAAATATACGAAAACTAGAACCCTAAAGCCTGTTCTCTATTTTTGTCTTATGGTGAAAAAAATTTGTTCATGCGTACAGCTCACAGAAATGAAAGTCCTCATTTTTTAACTTATAGGTCTATACTTCTTTTTTGAATAATTTGGAATTCGAACATTCCACAACTTTAGTGCTTCACAAATATTTTTTGAGGCCTTAACACAAATATATATTTATAACGATAGAGACCGAAAGGATTGCTCCATTTTATAATATAAAGATTGTAATTCACTTTTAATATGTGATTATCGGACAAGGAAAGGCATAACTATTACATACAAGAGGTATATTTTAATATTACACATTCAAAGATACCTTGCATATTTTGTTTTTACGTAATTACAATTTTCTTTTTTTACAATAATGCTAGCATTTATTTCAATTAGTTAAACATTTAATCACTGCAATGTGTCAATGCATGGTATATTAAAAAATTTGAATACTTTGTCTAAGAAAAAAAGCGTCATTGCTTGGTCTTCTAAAGTATTTGTATTTGACCATTCTTTAATGTCATCTGTTCAAGGTAATTAATGGCTAGTAACTAGGTCGTTTATCATACTGTATGTTCCATTTAAACTGTACACTAATGACTTAAGCTCCCAATACACATTAAATATATGCCAGATCTACTATATCAAAATACCAACGTTCTTTCAGTGGGCAATTAACTTGCCACGGTAATAAAATGGCTGTAATAGCATGTTATTTCGCAAGTACTTTTTATAGGCATTGTTTTTGAAAATATAATGATCAATTAAATTCATATGAGCTGTCTGTTAAATCAAAGCTTTGGTAAAACTCAAATTAATTTAACTTTTTTTCAGTGGAATGTATGACTAAAGATCACTGAATGTCGTCAATGCGATATTCATTTTATTAAACGGATAATCATATTATTTCAGCTTCTTTTGAAAATGTCGCAAAAAAGTGAATTTAAGCGTTGTAAGGAAGACTCACTGCATTTTGTCTCTATAAAAAATCCATTTTTTTAATTACTTTCATACATATTTTTTTGGAAATCAGTGAAAATCAGTATGCTTGAATAATAATAATAATATTAAGTGTTATCAAAGTATAACATTTAATATATCTGTAATAAAAAAGCAATAAATGGTTATTACCTGATAATTCTTTATAATCCGAACGAAAAAAGTCAATCAAATAAAGATACTCTCA
The DNA here is from genome assembly GCF_026571515.1 of Ruditapes philippinarum. Lineage (NCBI taxonomy): Eukaryota > Metazoa > Mollusca > Bivalvia > Venerida > Veneridae > Ruditapes > Ruditapes philippinarum. The sequence continues at coordinate 208,981 of NW_026865770.1, read as the reverse complement.
AAGTTTTATTTAATTATATACAACATCTGCTACGACTCACAAGTAGAGAACTATAAATACAACCGTTTACCATATCCTACCAAACTTTCCCAATAACATTTGAATCCAGTAAACACATCTTGGGAGTAAGAAATATATGACTAGAGATATTCCGATATCAAATATAGACGACAGATCAGTGACACCACAGACAGATGTTCTGTAGATACTCTGCATTTAGTTTCAGTACTCACATTATTGGCATGCTCTTAAATCTCCTTTTAATGTGTCACTTCATGTTTAAGGAGGATAGTAATAAAACATTCTTGTCCTAAAGTCATCTAAATATTTAAGTGTACAAAGCAAAATTGTTAAACAGGGTTTGAAAAAAAGACAATCAGTTTGAAATTAAATCAAGTGAATGAAACTCTAAGTTGCATAAACATTTTTAAACAAAACTATCGAACATTTTTTAAAACATTACTGGTCATATGATGTTCTACATGATATTAATGATCCTACATCGGCAGTCAGACCGGAATATTAAGCGTGAGGAAATTGATTACGGCGGTTACAAGGCTCTGCAGAGTTTCCGTCAAACATTTACCCGAGACCTAGATAGTCCGGTCTGATACAACAGCCAGTGTTTGATTCTTGTTTCTTGCATATCACATGTTAATCACTTTTTGTCTTTATAGTAGCGTATGAACTTTCAACTTCATTCATAACGGCAAAATAGCATTATCCTAAGAACGCAATTCATTCATAAAAAGCGCGCAGGATTTACGTCATTTCAAGCATGCGATTTGTCCTACACGGGGGGGGTGTAAGACATGTTTTTCCATTTTTCCAGCATCGGTGTGAACAGTAGATAATCCTGTCTGATATGGAAGAATATGAGATATTGTTTATTAACTGAAATTATTTTATTTTGTCGGTGTTATCCCCTGAACCATGACTTTACACAAATTATACTAAAGATTAAAATGTTGAAAAATATAATTAATATGCCTACACACAATGTACTGTCATAAATAACTTTGAGCATGTATAAAATCAAGAGTTAATATCCAAAGCGAGAATATCGGCGTAAGTATGACTTACAGTGATAAAAATAGATTAACACATGTTAGTTTTCTCCGATAGGGTATTTTGTATTACTGTACAACTATCCATTTGTATCTGCTTTTTTATTAACGACAGTGCAAGGATTTATGTCCGGAAAAACATTAAGTGAAATGTCAACTATAGTGAAGCGTTATATCTATTAAATATAAATTTTAATGGCAGTAATTGAATGTGGTGTTGATTTTACATTTCACTGGGGATAAAGCTCGTGACAATGCTAAATAATTGCGTTTACTTTTAAGTGTGTAAAATGTAATGTGAACGATTTTTTTTCTAAGCAGTTGCAGAAAAAAGAGTAATACTGTTACATAACAACTAATTATATGATTATGAATATAATATCTAAAAGAAATATTGCTGTATTTAAGTTATGTTTATGACCACAAACCAATACAAACATATATCGGTGCATTGTTGAATTTATAAATTACCATATTTAATCGAAATCAATAAGCTACTTCAAATATGAGAATAAATTAATCTAAAATTCTTCAAAAATTTTGAACATACTTCTTGTAACATGGAATAAAATTTACTATATGACAATAATTAACTGTTTTTTTTGTTTTTTTTTTTTTACTTTATTTTGGTTTTTTGTTTTTTTTTTTTTTGTTTTGTTTTTTTCTTACTTTAATTTGGTTGGTTTTAACAGTGCATATCTTAGATTGTTTGGAGAAAAAAATTGTGTCGGCCTTCAAAAATTATATCTATGGACCTTTCAATAAATTGTGGTAAACTGAAAAAAATTCCAAAATTTTGGTCTGACTTCTCAATTTTCCCAAATAATCATACTATATACTGCACAGTTGTGACAAAGGGATTATGCACTTTCCGTGAAATTAGATCATTCTTTTTAAGAATCTGAGCTGCACAAAAAGGTGAACTTATAATTGATAAAATGGTCCCAAAGTAAAAGAATGATAGTACCATTATTCATCGAGCTTCTCAATTATTTCTGCATTTATGCCCCATTCACTTTTGAAGGTTAAGAATGCTTTAAACTGAGGTGTATAGCATTCTATTGATATAAAACAGAAACTAGTTTTTTAAGTATTTATCGTCAACTATATTTGATTTTCCTCCACTAGAATGGAATTGAGAATTAAAGTTATACTATTTACATAATTATAAATGCTTTTTTGCTGATTATACTGATTATATGCGCACATATGTAACCAATGTATCTAAATTCTTATCTAAATAATTCAAAAGTATCAAAGATTTATCTACTGTGTGTTGGTATGTTCCATAGTAATATCTGTTTGCTTATGTTATCTATCTACCTAATGTTAAGACACCATTTAAAAGGCAAACGTTAGTCCTCATCTGAAAATAAGGCAAAACAAGTATTTCCATTAAAGAAGACATTTGATATTCTAAATCTGTAATCAGAGTTCAAAGTTAATGACAATAGAAATGTATGTGTATAACTGATGATTTGCATATTTATACCATGGCTTTGCACGTTTCTTGGTACGGTGATACTCGTTTCAATCTATAGTATTCCCTTGGAGAATCTTTCTTACTGCCTATTCGGCCTTTTCAGCAACTGCTGTTTCTTTTCATTTTGACTGGCTTTTATAGACTATCTAAAAGAAATCTAAGGCTTCGACGATTAACAAAGCAACTGCTCCTTCGTATCATTTTTACTTATTACGAATGAGACAATCGAGATTGTGAATAATTACGTAAAATAAATAACATTTGTGTACAACTTATAAAGCATAAAATAATAAGATAAAGAAACACAAAATCCCAAACGACGCTAAAAACGGCAAAATTTAAAAGGATGGTTGAGCTTGTTCAGTGGTGGCAGTGGTAAATGAAAGCTTTAGTGTACAAAGCATCGGACTATGAAATATCCGCAAATTTGTTCATTTGCGGTTATAATCTAGCATTGAACCTCCAATGAAACATTTGTAATCGTTCAATGAATACACAAACCAAAAACAGAACGATCATTTGACCTAAAATACTATTTTTTAAACACAAGTGAATTAGGTCTGTTTTAGTTCTCATGTCTCATGACAAAATATGTTTTGTATTTGTTTGTAGTTGTATCTTAAATAATAAATTAAGACCTTTATAATTCTCTGATTCCAGAAATGATAAATTTGCATTGAAACGTCATAATTTTATCGGATTAGTTTCCACCCAAAAATTAAACGGAAACTTATAAAAATAATGAAAACTGTGAACATGCATTTTAACCATTCGTTGTTTTTATTATCTTGTTGCTAACGTATCAAATAAACGATCTAGAACTTCAATATACTCTCAAAAGCCAAAGAGTATAATGATATATGCTGAGTGGCACCTTAATCTACATTCATTCTCTAATATTGGTATGCAACATTAATATTGAAACATTAATAGGCATTATACAGGATGTCAAGAAATCGAGGACAATAACAATTTTTTACACGCCGCTTTATAGTACAAACGTGTTTCCGTGCGGATACAACAAATATAATTGAGTTCCAAATGTATATAAACAGGTGCTAGTCACGTGACCTTTCAGATTTTATCTTTTTTAAAGTAGTATATCCATACAAATATGCACAACGCCAGTCGTTCTATGTATATATGGCGATTAAAAAGTTCCAATGCGGAATATTGTACAGCATTCTGGACTGCATCTGTCAAAAACAGAATGTGCATTCTCTTATTCATAAGAGGTAAAAATGTAGATGAGTAAGAAATTTTAGAGATGTTAAAGTTGCATCAAAATGCAGCGCTCACACACTGTATAAATAAATACCAATAACTGTAATAAAATGTGAGGTTCTGTAGAAAAGAATTGACCAAACTAAAAGTTATTTATTTTTCTGTTCGTGCAAAAATAAAAATAAAAGCAATATGTAACCGTACGGTATGGAAATCAATATATGACAAGGTAACGTTACATACCATTCAATTAGATACCACATAGAATACAAATGTATTATGACAGTAGGAACCAGGCAACCTATTAATCTATTTCAATGTTAAAGTAATTAATTAATTCTTAACAGTGACTGCAACATTAATTTTATGAGGGCATAACGTTAAATATGCGTCTTATTATTTAGATCTTATTATTTCATAATGAATAAAATACTTATAGTGTCTTTTACAAGAAGCTCGTATATTTCATTGAAAGAAAGTTATTTGCCTATAATCATCGTTCATTTCAATTGACTATCAGACATTTTAACAGATGATTTTAATTCTATCTCAAGAGCTTACAAATCTTCGTTCGTACACATTAAAGACAGGACGGCTACATGGAGAAACATATTATATGCCCGCTTTTCAAACTCATATTTATCTATATATTTAACTCAAGCGTAACGCTACAATGTCCTTGTTTCTTTGTCTTTTATTCAATGTTACAGTAATAAAATGATTAAACAAAATAGATATTTGTACATAAAAGAGGACACTTAATCTATAATGAAGAAAAAGCAATGCAAATCTTCAACAGTATAGAAATGTAACAACTAAATTTGACTTACCGAGTATACAATATCCACATGTTAGTAAATAGTTTGTATCATTTTTTAACATAACTCAAACAATTTTTTAATTTAAGTACGAAGTGTAATCTTGTTTTGCATTCTTTCAAAAGGCAATTTTCTTCTCACTAAAGCTTTGCATTATAACAGCGTGTAATTTCGCTATTACACATTTATATCAATCATTCCGTGAAAACTGAAACGATTTAATACATCATAACTCCGAGGTTTGTAATGAGATGTTATCTCGTAACATATTTTTACTATAAGACTGATCGTTGTAAATTTTATTCATACGGATTACCTTCAAAATTAGTTGCTATAAACTATTTTTAAACATCTGTAAATAAACAAAGACTTAGTGATGACACCATTTTAAAATCAGCATATGTTTTTAACTTATAGGTGTTTTTAGGGTTTTAGTTACTAGTATCATAACATTGTCTGATAACATTGTAATATCAGCATTTATTTGTAAGTAGCATAATTTTTGAAAGAATTGAAATTGCTATTATGATAACTTTGTTCTGATAACGTTGTAATATTACCAACTACTTGTAATTTGTATAGACTTTAAAAGAGTTTAAGTTAACAGTATGATAAAATAAAATTGTTCTGATAACATTGTAATATCAGCATTTATTTGTGAGTAATTTATAGTTTTTAAGAGTTTTAGTTACTAGTGTGATAACATTGTTATGGTAACACTGTAATATCAACATTAATTTGTAAGATGCATAATTTTTCAAATAGTTTTAGTTATCAATGGGCGCTAATACTGCTGTTCGTTTCATTTCTAAGAATTGCTCTAATACATTTTTGGTATTTTAACATTTAATCTTATAATACCTGTTGATTCTGCTTGTTTATAACATTCAATCGTTGCTTTTAGAATGCATATGCAACATATTATTTTGAATTCGTAAAATGTCTAGCCACCGCTCTATACATTGAGGCCAACGAACTATAACACATATTGTATAGTTCACGTTTGTTAATATAGTCGTACTTTCTTTGCGTCATAGTAATTAAGGAATAATTAAATAATAACAAAAAAATTGTATTGTCGCTTGGATACATTTTTTCAAAATATAATTCAGCATTCAGCAAGTTTTTTTAAAGATAAAATAATTTATAAAAAATAGAAAATTTATGTACAGCGTTATGCTCGTCCGCGCGATTTTGTTTGGGACATTTATTCTTATTTCCCTTATTTCCACTACCTTTTCTTTTTTATGTTTTCGAGAAAGTGCATGTCACATGAATTGTCCTTCTAAAATGTATAAATTATATTTCGAAATAAATAGGTTGTCTAGGCAGATTAAAGAATCACGACAAGAAATGCGTTAGACACCTTTTGTTGACAGTTTGTGTACTCTATTTTTCCTTTTATTTCTGTAATCACGTGTTCTGGCGCTCTATTCAGTTATTAACGAACTATTAAACCCCAATTTCAGAAGGTTTCAAAGCCCCCTGTATAGTGCCAATTTTGTTTGTTTGTTTTGGGTTTTTACGTCACATCGACACAGTATATGTCATATCGCGACGTTCCAGCTTTACCTGTGGAGGAAGACCTTAGGTGCCCTTCCATGCATTATTTCAGGCACGAACGGATACCTGAGTAGAACCACCGACGTTCCGTACGCTAGCTGGATAGTTTCTTCAAATGAAATAATTCAAAGTCCCTGTCGGGATTCGAACCCACAGAGGTGAGGGGCAAGTGGTTTGAAGTCAACGCCCATTTTGACTGAGGGACTGTAAAACGGATCATTTTCTAAGCTTCCTTTTCAATATACTCGTTACTTCTAACACCCTTTGTAGCTACCGAATTAAGATTGACCTTTTCCTACTGTAAGTATCCTGCACAAAACCTTTCATAAAAAAAGTAATTATAAAATACTCTTTTAATTGAGAAGCTCGCATGTCAAACCAATTACCTTCAACTGAGAAAGAAAACATTGGTATCAGTACTTATTAAAATTATATATAACCTACTGCAGTAATCCAGTCATCTCCATATGAAAATAGCAACATATAATGCACCATTTCAGTAAGCGATATACTTCACATAATAAAGGTTTTATTGTAACAACGTACTACTTCGCCAGTACAAACTTTATATCAATCAGTCTGTAACACTGACACGTTAACAAGATTAGAAAATACAAAATACAATTGCTCATCGCGATACTGGGAAATATCCTACTGCATTACATTTTTCAACACTTGAACTGATAATGTATAAAAAAAACACCAAATGAAATTCTAGGAATGTTGTTTAATACTTTGAATAAATTTATAGTGAGTCAAGCACGCAGTTATAGATTTACAATTTGAAATAATAGCAATATATGTTTGAGTTGCAGCAGTATATGATATGAAGTTGGTTCTGAACTTGTATTGTTTTACTGAACCATGATTGTTATATATTCTTTCTAGGGCCGGCACTTTCTCACGCATTTTCGAAACCATCTTCTAGTGGTGTCTGTCAATCCGAATGGGCATATAATAAAGGCCTTTCTAACCCATAACACTTGGATAAAGTCGTGTATGATAAAGAAGAGCTTGCTTAATCGCGTGATTACTGGAAGTATGCAACGCCATGCGCAGGTCGTCTCGATATTGTATATGCGACCGTAAAAGTGAAATAATTAACGTTTTGAAAAATATAACAATTTGGCAGGAAACGCGAAACGTACCTGGTTAAAACCAAATATTTGCGAAATGAATTTTTTGATCTTGCATAATTCGCACAGGAACACTGAATTAAATGGACAAAGCGGTGACACAAAGTAGTTATTAACTCTGCCATAGTTGTCTTATTTTATCTATACGTTTCAATCTTAGGACCAAGTTCAAAGGTGAGTAATAAAATTCACAATCTATGGAAGCCAAAAGGTTTAACCACCACATAATTTGTTAACGATTAGTACGTTATGGTAGTTGAAAGGATATAATATGTAATCATGGTAGTTCTGTTAACATACCGCATGTAATAATATGTCATTCTAATATAATTTAAAGATATGAATCAAAGTATGGAAAATGACAAAGGTCAAAGTTCGGAATGTTAATTTTATGTAAATCTGTATCAATTGTTTTTAGTTGAAAGGTGTCATTTTAGTGTTAGTAAATACATAAGACAATTGGCTGTTCTATAAAATTTAATATACTAATATTGCTTTTACAATCAAATACTGGAAATTAATACGTTAAAAGTATCGGCGTCGTTGAAGGCGGTTGCAAACATTATTACAACTACGGAAATTCAATTTTAAGTTTATTTATTAACTGTTATTACCTGAAAGTTCTGTAAAATCTATATAAATCCTATTTGAAGTGCACCAGCGCTCAGTTCATTTAAAACAACTCTGCTGCAACCACAAATAAAGAAGTAAACAACATCCGTTTACCTTATCCAGGACACTTTCCCCAATAACATTTGAATTCAGTTAGCACACTTCGAGAGTAAACAAAAGCAAAATTGTATATTCCTGTATTGAATATAGCTGACAGCTCTGTAACAACATCGACCGGTGTACTGTACATATTGTGCCGATAGAATTTTGTTTAGCGTTAACTAGATGCCTTATTATCGTCCAATATTTACCTTCACCGCTGTCATAAAAATATGCTTGGCGATACACACCTTTTTTTAAATAAATGGAAATATCGCTTTGGACTAAGAAGGTTTTAATATGTAACATATGTCGACATCAATCTTAAGTTGTCATTGTGTGAAATATTGGTATACATTATAAATTCATCTGCTTACCAATCAGTACTATACATCATCTTTGAAGCAACCTGCTAAAACGTGAGCGAGTTCTTACACAATTTAACGCATAACAACAATTAATATTAAATGTCTTAGACAACACCTCATTGTATTCCATAATCATTTAGTGATCATCAAGGTTAGATTACAAAGCAGGTAATGACAATTTTCCTACCGGAGACATTCCATAGAAGCAAATGTTGTAGTGTTTTACAATTTAAATATATCTGAAATAGCTATTTTCTATATGCTAACTGAGGGATAATGCATTAGGACAGTAAATGTGTGCAACTAATAGTTTATTTTTACACTTCTGAAAAAATACGTTAACCAAAGTGTTCCTGCAAGACAAATCAAAAAGGTTTTGAAATTCACGTCCTTTAAATAACTCTTAAATTTGACAAATTTGGCAATGTTGTAAAATGAAAAGCTTATTGCAATTAGTTGGACTTCAAAATCCATTTCATACTTTTTACGCTTACCATAAAACGTTTGCTTCTATTTGGCATAGTATTTCTTATGACATTGAAGGACTTAAACACGTTTTCCGAAACAATTTTATAAGAAACTATAAGAAACTTTTAGGGAATGTATACACATTTGCTGGCTGCACGCATGCTTTATTACACATTTTGAAATAATATTATTTACTTGAAAGCCTCCGTTTAGCTATCATCATGAAATATGTATCGATTAAATTAAATATTAATTACAATAGTTCGTTGAAGGAAAGGCAAACTGGTCTGGCATTTGGAAAATGAATCAAAGAAAGGATACGTCAATAACAGTTTACGAATAAAGCACTTGATGTAAACAAAATGTAAATTTAAAAACATCTGATTTTCTTCGGACAATTGACTGCTTACAAAACCACAAAATTGTTAACAAGTGTATGTAAAAGATAAATATATACAAAACTATGGTAACAACTAATAGGTAGTCATTTTAGTCTCAGAATAGTCACAGAATTGCTTCTCATTTTAAACATTATTTCTATTATATTCGCTTAATTGCTTATAATCACATTCCTATTACTTTAAACAGCTTAAGGTATGAAAACGATTTATAAAAGATTTTAATAACACTATTCTCAATGGACATCTTATTAAAGAAGTCTGTTTCTTACCTACAATGGAGTAAACAACAACATTGTATTAATCATTTCATATGAGATATAAATTACAAAGAACTATTATAAATTACACAATCATATCAAAATATAAAAAAAAATCCCTTTAGGGTCACACAATCAATGTAGCTGCAAATTTTTCCATTAAGTTTTTATCAATCTTATTTCATTGTTAGTCCTCTCTATTTATCATGCAAATGATCGAGTCTCAGCTGTTAATTTATTATATTACAATTCAGCCAGTCCCATGGTTAAAATTTGTACAAGGATTGCTCAATAAGCTTTTGAGAGAGAAAAGTAAACACATAAACTTAAATTACTACTTATCTTAACCAATTACTTCATATACACGCCTTTTAACGCCTTTTTTCACCCCCCCCCCTGTTGTCTCAAATGATGAAAAAATGCCTTATTTAGGCCCCAAACACTTGTTTTTGTATGACAAATGTTGTTAAAAAAGTGACCTCGTTTTTGGCGCCCCAACCCCCCCCCAACCAAAAGATACATGAGGGGGTTGCCAGAAGGGGGATGTGCCCCCTTCTGTTTGGGGGGTTTGAAGGGGGGGGCGGATTCCCCCTCATCGCCAAGAAAATTTTGGACTTGTGAGAGGCTGTAAATGACCCCAGATTGATCATAAGGTAACGTGTAACCAACGCTGAAAAGCATTTGACTCTATCTCAATCCATTGAGAAATTGAAGCACTTTGAAATCAATTTTGATGGAAAAATCAACGCAAAATAGTGATTTTTGGCAATTTTGAGATATCCCCTCGTTGCCATGGTAACAGAAAATTTAAGCATGAGCATGTTGTTGCAATGGCAATGGTCCAGTCAACATTTGTGCCAAGTTTGATTAGTGTTGAAGCAGTTTTAATAGTATTATAGCAATTTGAACTTGTAACGGGAGACTTTTAAATGAAAACAGCCATTTTTCACAAAATGCTCTTGAAGTAATGGGTTAAAAATGATTTGAAAATATATTATCAAGTGAGTTTATATCCCTCAAATCAATAATTTCGGCTACATCCAGAGTGTAATGTTTATCGCTTTTTTCAAATAAAGTGTATAGTAGCTCAAATTGTTAGAAAACGTCATATGCTATCTGAAGAATATTTGATTATTTTTCATATTAGATTCTTACAAAGAAAATTCGTCTACAAAAAAAGATATTTTTTACTGAAATTGGAATAACAACAAGTCATGTCAATATGTTTAATGCATAGCAATTTACCTAAATCGTAATCCAAATCTATTTAATATATCATAAATCATTGTAATAATCAGTGTGTTTATTGACGCGTAAGTTGTAGAGGTTGTTTGAACATTATACAGATCGTTTAACGTTATAAATGTACATGAAAAACATCCGAAAATAGGTATTATATTTTGAGATAAATGTCTGATAACAAACACTTCCAAATACTAGGCACGTTAGTAAATGAATGACATTCATCTTTTAAATCATTTCATTCATTGTTAAATAAGTCAAGAGTTTAGTAGATGAGCAACTCCCGCCTTTTTACCAACTAAGCTGTTGTTATTAAATACCTGCATCTCGTTAGTACTAAAGTATTATATGAAATTATATACCTCATAAGAAGAAAATATGCAATTGTTTACTTAACGTTTAGATTGTAGTAGAACCAGCTAAGTACCACAAATACAGACTGTGGAGACTGTTTTATCATCAGTGGTACAATCCGGTCATCTAATAATGCAAAATACAATGTAATAAGTGATACAACCGAAACTTAAACTGAAATTATGTTATTTTGTCTGTGTTGAGCATTGCTGTTTCGCTAAGTTTTTCTTTCATCATGACTATACACAAAATGATACAAAAGATTCAGATGTTGAACCAAAAATTAACATACCGACACTGTACTGTCTTAAATAACTTCAAGTACGTATAATTAGGTGAACATCGGTGTATTGCTTTCTGTAATTTATAAATCTCATTATGACTTCAAGTGATAATATAGATTGGCACTGGTTAGTTTTCTCACTTAAGATATTTTGTATTACTGTAAAACTAACTTTTCGTATCTGTTTTGTTTTAATCAATAACAGTGCAAGGATTTATGTCAGGGAAGACATTTAATGAAAGGTCAACTATAATAGTGAAGTGTTATATGTAGAAATGTTAATGTCAGTAATTAAATGTGATGTTGATTTAACATCCCATAGGGGCTCAATCTTGTTACAATGAAAAGCAAAATGATTGCATTGCTTCTGAGTATGATACGTGTGTGAGTGTGAAATTGTAATTGGAACGTTACGTGTTTACATTGTTTTTAATATCAAGCTTTTGCTTGAAGAACAAAAATGAGTAATTCTGCTACAAGGAAAGAATATACAAATGAACCGTTATTGTATTTAAGTTTCAATGCTTGTGACCGCCAATCAATACGTATAAATTAATTACAATATTTATCGAAATCAATTGGCTTATCCAAATAAAAGGATAATCTAAATTTCTTCACAAATTAGAATGTAAGCCAATTAGTATAACCTCTACAATTAAAAGAAGATTATTTATGTACATTGTATATTTTGGTCATACTTTTAATATATGCATAGAAAAACGATTGGTACACGCCACTGACATCAAACGTGACGTCAATGACTCGAATGAAATAACGGAAATAAATTCTCCGCTCGAAATAGTTAAACATATTTGACCAATCTACTTCTTATTGGCAGGTTAACATGGAAATACATAATGGATATACATGTATATTCTCTCTTGCATTGTGTTACAACTATGAATGGTTATCCTTCAAATGCTTGTAATTTAACAATGAAGCATATCTACCTTCATAATTATATTACTGCGCATTTGAATATTGCATTATACAGCAACGCACTAAACTTTGATAGCTTTACCCTGACTGTAGGATAATTATACTAGAAGCTATAGCGTCAAAGGAAAAACGCGTTGCCTGATTTGAAAGCAGTGATGGAATGTTAATAATTGGGGTAAATATTTTCAAAGGATGGTGATCTCCGTTTACCTCATGAAATTTACATTGGTAAGTTTTAACATTGCTTATAATAGATTGTTTAGAGGAAAAGCAATTGGTCTCGGACTCGGAAAATGTTATCAATTGACCGTTTAATTAATTTTAGTGACTGGGAAACCATTTTATATATGAGAAACCATTTTATATAAACAAAAGTAAATGGAAAATATTTCTGAGTTTTTGGTCTAACCTTTGAATTTCTCAGGAAATATCAGTACAATATACTGCACTGACTAAGGATTATGCACTCTCGTGTAAAATCATCAATAAATAATTTTAAAGGCGGTGAGCTGTAAAAAATGGTGAAATGTTTGCTTTCAGAATAAAATTCTAATCTCTTATCTTTTAATTTTCTAATGCTCGTAGTTCTTTGCAGCATAAAAGTTGGTATCATACCATCAATTTATGCCTATACGCGTCTAGTTTTTTTTAATCATTTAAGTTTCTGGTTCTTCGCTGGGGAAAACCAGGGAAAAGCGAGACAAGAGACTATATTAACAAAAAACGTTAACCTTCACCTACAAATGTCAATAATGTGTGAATTAAGTAAACATATAGTGAACGGGTTATTAGCGGGAACATATTTACTGCAACAAAAACTCCATTTCTTTAGCATCAACTATAAAATACAAAATTGATTATCATTGAAATTCGATGAAATGTATAATGATTGATTAAAAATCGCATTGGGAGAAATTTCTTTTGTAGAAAGTATTTAAAGGATTAAACGAATCACGCTGTCGGTAATACTGCGCATCCCGTGTGGAATTAAATGGCTTATCTTTTGTTAGACCTCTTTAATCATGAAAAGAACGAGTCTCAGATATTCTATTTTTAAATTAACCTGTAGTCACATATTTTAGATTGTGAAATTAAAGAAGGGTAGCTGAATGTGGTTTTTGTAAGATAACTGTTAACACATTACCACACCTTTTTTACATGTTTATTTTAAACAATCTGCTACAAATAATATCGTTATATATCTCGGTACTCAAGTATTTCTACCACATTCATATTTGAAGGTTAAGCATGTTTAAGCACTAGATTGGAATTGCAGTTTAAGTTTATGCCATTTACATATGAAACGCCTTGTGCTTATTATACTGTAATGAAATTGCAGTTTTTGTGTTCGTACGGTTACCAATGTAACTAAATTCTAATCCGAATTTTTAAAACTACCAAAGATTTATTGCAATGTGTGTTGCTGTCTTCTTTTTGTAATATTCGTTTGCGTTATTTGTGAAAATCTAGTTAGGTTTTAGACCACTATTTAAAGAGCAAGCAGCTTTAAGCCTCGTTAATCGTCCTGGAATACATTTGCTCTGAAAGTTAAGCAAAACGGCTGCTCAAGTTAAAAAGACATTTGATATACTTTTGTAACCAGAGGTCGACAAGATATTGACATTAGAAGTGTATGTATGTAACTGATCATTTGCATATTTATTCAATTTAGTTGACATTTTTCTTGATACAGTGATATTTGTTTCAGTCTATATCATCCCTTGGGAAATCATTCTTACTGCTTATGAGCAAAGGCAGCATTTTAGCAACTGGTGTTTCCTTTCGTTTTTGCTGCCTTTTATAGATTTTTTTAAAGGAAATCTCAAGCTTCAACGATTCACATAGGAAATGTTCATTTTTACTTCTTACGAACATGGCAATCGAGAAATGTGAATAAGTAATTATTCAAATAGTATACATATTATGAAGCATAATAACAAAAATCCTTAAAGACGCTTTAAACGGCAACATTTAAAAAGGTTGGTTGAGCTTGTTCAATGGCGGCAGTGGCTCCCTCCCCACCCCCAGCACCTGACTTTGAAAAAAACGCATGTTTTTCATTGCCGGTTACAATGTAGAATGAACCTTCAGAGAGACATTTTTATGCAACACACAAAATATGATAAACAAGATCGACAAGGAAAGGCGGCGTTCAATGAACGCAGCCCCCACCCGACATAGCAACAAGCGCTAGCGGCAAGGAGCCCAGGAGGACCCCAAAGAAAAATAGGACAAGGCATAAGGCAGAGCACAGGCAGGCAAACCACTACATAAAAATCAAGCACAGAACTTTCATTTGACCTATATATATATTTTTTTTTAAACAGAAGTGAATTAAAACTGTTTTAATTCTCATGTCTCATGACAAAATATTTTTTCGTATTTCTCTGTAGTTTGCAAACGTACCTAATATAGTAATCAATACCATTATAGTTCTCTGATTTTAAAAATTATAAATCCGTCTTGACACTTCATATTTTATCTGATTTGTTCCTACCGAAAAAACATGAACGGAAACATTTGAACATAAAAAAGTAATGGAAACTATGAACATTCATTTTAATCATTCGTGAAGGTTAAAAACTGTTGCTAACGTATTTAATAAACAATCTAGAGTTTCAATATACTTTTAAAACTAGAACTGTGCCCAAAGAACACGGATGCCCACACTGACAACATACGTGGGTTGTCCCAATATTCTGTGACAAGATTGTTTAAAAGCTAAATAAAACAAGTACAAATTTGATATTTTAATATGTTATAAACCCATATAATTTAAACATTTTCACAAATTTTCATAGATAAATATCAACAAACAACAAAAATATGCCATAAACACCATGTCAACTAACTGAATCGCGGCGCACGTCCAACGTCAAAGACGGCGTTAAATCTATATAAGGCGCCTTTCTCAAATACTCTCAATGGCTTTCAACGCAATAATGGTACCTATAAGTCGTCAATTTCTGACTTAAATCATGTGTTTGTTAATGTCTGTTGACTGCTTGGATGGCATACATTAATTTTTGCTATACGCGGACTTCCGGTCTCGTTACTCCTTTTTTTAGCTGTAGGAAATAGCCGACGAAGATCGGTCTTCCTATCCGTGTTTTCCTTATTTTCGCTTTTTGTAGCGCAAAACTCTGGTTCCGTTCATGCCTTTTGTACACAAATGCTCAGAATATGTTCCTAAACTGTTATATTTGGTATATTTGTTGAAAATCGTAACATGTATCATCTCGAAATAGTCATGAAACCTGAGTGACATGTTCACTGCGCCGCAAATTCTTCGAACGTCGCCATTTTAACTTTCCTATTTTATATGAGATATTTTCATTTATTCGTATCTTTTGCATTTTTTAAGTTATTTAACTAAAATTTTCAGAGATGATTTAAACATAGCAGCAGAGGAAGTCAACGTGACATTGTGCAGACACATTATCAGATATTTGAAATATACGTAATTAATTTCAGCCTATTCATAACAAAATGTAAATTATTTGACGTGCGCCGGCAACTCAAACCAATGTCGTTAATACTGAAAATTTCTAAGTAACTAGGGTAAATTTTTTTTAAATGATTTGTTGTAATGTTAAATAATAAACTTAACGGTTATATGTGTGAATTATTTTCTATTGGCGTTAAAAATGAACCGGCTATAAAATTTGTCACGGACTTTTGGGACAACCCTCGTATATATGGTATATAGTGAAAAAATCAACAAAGGACCATAATTCTGTTAAATTTGGTCGAAGCAAAAATTCCTTCCTTTACTTCCATCTACACATAAAGGTTGTTCATCCCTGGAAGTTTAAGCAATATCTGCCATCCGGTTTAAGAGGAGTTGCGTTCACAAAATTTCTATATGGTATATTGTGAAAAAATCAACAAAGGGTCATAATTCTGTTAAATTTTGTCGCAGCAAAAAATCCTTCCTTTACTACCATCTACACATTAAGGTTGTTCATCTCTGGAAGTTTAAGCAAAATCTGCCATCAGGTTTAAGATGAGTTGCGTTCACAAAATTTCTACATAGTATATAGTGAAAAAATCAAGAAAGGGCCATAATTCTGTTAAATTTGGTCATGGCAAAAATTCCTTCCTTTACTGCCATCTACACATTAAGGTTATTCATCCCTGGAAGTTTAAGCAAAATCTGTCATCCGGTTTTAGAGGAGTTGCGTTCACAAAAATTTCTTCATAGTATATAGTGAAAATATCAACAAAGGTCCATAATTCTGTTAAATTTCACAGACGCTTGGGGGTCAGATCCTGCCCCCCAACGTGATACGCCCCTGTAAACACTCTACCAAAACTATTTTAATATTTAAACACGAATTGTACATCTGTTACAACGATAAAAATGGTTTTCAAACAATTTTTACGTATATGAAGAAAATACCGTATACCATCAAGTCTCAATAAAGTAAAGATTGCAGACTCCAAAATGTAAACACGATCACCCTTGTATAATAAAACCTTTATAAATCATTATTAAATGAACCTTACCGTGACTTTTCCGGTGTAAATCAATAGAAAATAGAATTATCTCCTAGATGCAATCAGAATAAACATTTATACATCTCATTGTAATATGAAAATCAACATTTAATTAAAGCCGAAAGTAAATTTTGCGTTCTGTCCAACCAAAACGAGACCTGAGCCCGGCACTGCGTGGAGCGCTTGTCAAGCCGGTATCCAAACGGTGTACATGCTTTCGACTAGATATCTACTCGAGCATTATATCCTCATGTCCCGCGTATTAGCTGCTCGTTTAAAAGACATTTATTTGTAATAAAACTATTACCAAGATGCACAGTGTGTTGTTTCCCAAGTTTTATTTTAATTCTATATAATGCACAATTTAAATATTTGAATTTGGACATGAGGATATAATGCTCGAGTAGATATCTAGTCGAAAGCATGTACACCGTTTGGATACCGGCTTGACAAGCGCTCCACGCAGTGCCGGGCTCAGGTCTCGTATTGGTTGGACAGAACGCAAAATTTACTTTCGGTTTTAATTAAATGTTGATTTTCATATTACAGTGAGATGTATAAATGTTTATTCTGATTGCATCTAGGAGATAATTCTATTTTCTATTGATTTACACCGGAAAAGTCACGGTAAGGTTCATTTAATAATGATTTATAAAGGTTTTATTATACAAGGGTGATCGTGTTTACATTTTGGAGTCTGCAATCTTTACTTTATTGAGACTTGATGGTATACGGTATTTTTTTCATATATGTAAAAATTGTTTGAAAACCATTTTTATCGTTGTAACAGATGTACAATTCGTGTTTAAATATTAAAATAGTTTTGGTAGAGTGTTTACAGGGGCGTATCACGTTGGAGCAGGATCTGACCCCCAAGCGCCTGTGTTAAATTTGGTCGCAGCGAAAATTCCTTCCATTAACATCTACACATTAAGGTTGTTCATCCCTGGAAGTTTAAGCAAAATCTGCCATCCGGTTTAAGAGAAGTAGCGTTCACAAGATTTCGGGACGTACGGACGGACAGACGTACGGACGGACAAGTACAACGCTATATGCCCCCCACTTTGCGGGGGCATAAAGACAAAAGCGTATTAAACTATATGCAAAGTGGCGTCTTTTCGCTTCTGTAACCTATATTAATATTCTTTAATTGTTATGCGACACTATCATTGAAACATTCATAGTCATTATACAGTATATCGAGTAATCAACGACAAATATAAATTTCCACACACCGCTTTAGCTTCTACCACTCTCAATATCAGCATAAAGCTATTGCAGCTTATCGTTTTGATAACCTGTACAGCCATAAATCTATTTGTGTTTCTTTTGGTGAAAAAAGAAATAAAGAAGCTATATGTATCCTTAAGATATAAAAATCAATATGCGACTAGAGAACATTACATATCATTCAATTATACTCGTATACTACATAAAAGTCAGTTAATGAAAACACATGTATTATGACAGTAGAAACATGGCAACATCTTAATCTAATTCAGTGTTTAAGTAATTTATTCTTAACTTTGACTACAATATTAATATAATTTAGGCAATATGCGTTTTATTATTTAGATCTTATTATTTCATAATTTATATATATATTTGTGTTTTACAGAAAAAGTTTGTTTATTTCATTGTAAGAAAAGTATTTGCCCATAATCATCGTTTATTTCCATTGACTATCAGACAGTTTAACACATGGTACGATGTCAAGGAACTTAAGTCTCCTTTTGTACGCATTTAAGATATGACACGTGGTGAATTTCATTTTCATTTATATTGAACATAGATCTGCATTTTTTATGAGTTAAAGCATGATTTACGCTCCTTTATTTATATTTCTTTTTCACCAGCTATTGACAAAATTCCGCAAAACCTTAAATAAATCTTGAAAACTACATCTGTGTTGGAATATAACGAAACGTTACAAATTCGACTTACCGAATATACATTATCCACAAGTTAACAAATAGATTATAACAATATTTAAGATAACTTAGACATTATTACAGTAAAAAGTGTAACCATGCCCTGCATTCTTTCAAAAAGCAATTTACTTCTCAGTATGAGCTTCAACAGCGTGTAATTTCGCTATTACATATTTATATCAATCATTCCTTGAGAACTAAAAGGATTGAATACATGATAGCACAACGGACCGTATGGAGAAGTTATTTCATTCAAATTTTAACGATAAAATCAATTTTATAAATACCGATTTTCTTCAAAAGTAAATTCTTTAAACTATATCTAAACATCTACAATAAACAAAATAGTAGTGATGATATTATTGTAACATCAGCATATATTTTAAACTTTTAGGTGTTGTATAAATTTTGTAAGAGTGTAAGTTATCAGTGGACGCTAATATTGTTGTTTCTGACATTTCTATGCATTGCTCTCATATTTTATTGTTGTTTAAACATATTATTATTTGATACCTGTTGATACTGTTTGTTTATAACGTATAAAAACATTGCTGTAACATTACATATTAAAATGTTCATAGGATAAAATGTGTTGTTGTTTTTTTTTCATTCTTAGTTATTGCCTGAAGCATAAAGCAGGATCATATCCTTTAATATTTGAATAATGCAGATTATGGTAGCATAATTCATTTGAAACAGACTATTTAAGGACACCTTTATGTTCATCAGTGCAATATCGACAATTAAAACTACACCGCTTTCTCTTTTCCTGAGTCTTGTCACATGACTTGTTTTGCCAGAATGTTCTAATGTTCGAAAAAAATAGATACTCTTGGCAGATTAAAGAAACGCGGTGAGAATTACACGAGAAACCTTAACCTGGTGTCTATATGGGTACTTCTATCATCCTATTTTCTGAAATCACGTGTTCTGACGCGAAAGTATATTATTTACACACCACTAAATCACACTTTCACGAGGTTTGAAAATATCCCTTTAGTGCCCTAAGAGGCTGGAAGTTGTGACCGTCTATGAAAGTACTTTAAACTTATTTTGCCGAAGTTCAATATTTGCTCAATGAAAGCTACAAACAACAAAATTTACGAAATAATTAATCGGAACGTATCATTATCTCAGCTTCCTTTTCTGCATATTCGTTACTACTAACACCTACATAGCTACCGACTTAAGAGTGACCCTAATGTTTCAAATGAGAAGCTCGCTTGTATTAATCCAAATTAGACTGAAAAACTAGAATCAGTACTTATACAAATTATTATGACATAGTGTTGTTTTTTTACATTCAGATACTGGAAACTAATACGTTAAAAGTATCCACCTCGTTGAAGGCTGAAAACATTATAACGACAACGGAAATGCAATTTTAAATTCATTTATAAACTATAAATACCTGATAGTTCTGTGAAGTGGAAACAAATCATTTATCCCAAAAGAAGTATACCAGCTCAGCTTATTTAACAAAAACCTTTGCTGTAACCACAAGTAAAGAAATCCGATTACCATATCCAGCGCACTTTCCCAATAACATTTGAATTCAGTTAGCACATCTTGAGAGTAAACAATAGCAAAGTTGTATATTATTATCATATTGAATATAGCTGACAGCTCTGTAACAACATCGACCAGTGTTCTGTACATATTGTGCAGCAAGAGTTTTGTTTAGCGCTAACTAGGTGCCTTATTATCGTCCAATGATTACTTTCACCATTTATGCGCCTTTTAAATATGATTGGAAATATCTACTTTACATCATCTTTAAAGCAACGTGAGCGAGCAAAAACAAATTTAATAAATAGATGTCGGTTTGAACGGTTAACGTATATTTTGAGTAAAACATTTTGTAATAAGCGCCTTAAAAATGTGTAACACAATACCTAATTACATTCCCTCCATAAACATTTTAGTTATAATCAACGATGGATTAAAAAGCAGATTGAAAAAATGGGATGATCCTGAGGTAGCAATTGTTGCAGTGTTATACAGTTTAAATATTTAACATCTAAAACAATGGACATTATTATTATTTATTATTATTATTATTATTATTATTATTATTATTATTATTATTATCATTATCATCATCATTATTATTATTATTTTTATTATTATCATCATCATCATCATCAATCATCATTATGCTGAATGAGGATCATGCATTAGGACTGTAAATTATATGTTGCAACATAAATAATTTAATTTTACACTAAGTCTTCTGAAAAGAACGTTAAAAAATGTCCCTGCAACAGAAATCCATGCTGTTAATGTGAGGTTAACATCTTTAAATGAAAAATTTACCAATGTCGTAAAATGATAAGCTAAATGTAATATAGTTGGATCCCTACTCCAATATGATTTCAAATCTAAAACATGTTTTATAATGCCATCAAAAAGAAACAAATGCGCTAGGAGTTGCTATTACGTATAACACAGTATTGATATTCGCAAAATATCTATTGAGGCATCACAATTATTTGACATACATTTTCCACCATTTTGCAACAAACATGTTTCTCACAATTGCCATAAAACGTTTGCTACTATTCGACACAATAATGTATTTTTTCTGACATTGAAGGTCTTCGCCAATTTTTTGAACAAGCAACTTTGATGCTGAGAAGTAAAAGCCATTTTCATACACATTTGATGTAAAAATGCCATATTAATAGTATTTGCTTGAACGCCTCTGTTAAGGTTAGCTTTAATCATGACATATATATCGACTCATTTTATTTTTGTTTACAATAGATTATCTGAAGGAATGGCAACTGGTCTGGAGTGTTGAATAATGAATCAACGGAAGGTTAAGTCAAGAACAGTTAACGAATAAAGCACTTGATGTAAACAAAATGTTAATTGAGAAAATCTGATTTTCTTCTGACGGTTTACTACTACAAAAGCCACACATTTGTTAACAAGGGTACGTTAAAGACGAATGTTTACAAATCTGTGGTATCAACTTATAGGTTGTCTGTTTAAAAGAATTGTTTCTCATTTCAAACATAATTGATATCATATTCTCTTAATTGCTTATAATCACATTCATATTACTTTTAACTGCTAAACGTATAAAAATACCAATGAAAGATTTTATTAACATACTTATTAATGGAAGTGCTATAAACGGATTCTGTTTCGTAGCTACAACAAAGAAAGCAACAACATTGTATTGATCATTTCATGTGCGATATGAATAACAAATGAACTATTATTGAAATTGCATCTCAAAATATAAAAAAAACACCTTAGGGGATCGATTTGCTATCGTCAAGTCCCACAATCAATGAAGCTGCAAATTTGCCATTAACTTTTATTATTAATAAGCTTATTTCATTGTTATACATCTCTTTTCGTCATGCAAATGATCGATACTCAGGTATAACGTTTTTATTTTACAATTCAGTCAGTCTCGTTGTTTGCTTAGAAATGTGTCTAAGGATTGCTCAATATGCTTTTGGGAGGAAAGGTTAACATATAAACTTAAATTACTACTTATCTTAATAAGGTTTTTGAAGTAATGTATTAAGTGTGTTCATATCCCTCAAATCTATATTTTCGGCTACATTTATCCTGCAAGGTTTTTGTTCTTGTTATTTCCATTTAAAGTGTAAAATACATCAGATTGTTAGAAAACGTCATTTGCTTTTTAAAGAGCTTTTTTTTACATTTCATATCAGGCTCGTACAATACAAAAGAAGTTGCTTTTACATTAATTGAAATAATAACAAGTCATATCAATAAGTGTTTATACATAGCAATTTACCATAGTCGATATCCAAATTTATTAACTATATCAAAGATTTATTTTAATGGTCAGTGTATGTATTTAGGGGTAGGTTTGTCCCGTTGCTTGAACTGTATATAGATCGTTGAACATTATAAAACTACATGAAAAACCTACGCAAACAGGTATGATATTTTGAGATAAAATTGTGAGGACAAAACATTTCCGAAAATCAGGCACGTTAAAAATATATGAATTTTATCTTTCAAATCATTTTATGCAATGTTAATTAAATGAATCGACACCCGCCTTTTAATTATCTGAGTTGTCGTTTTTAAATATCTGCTTCCTTACTTTGTCTGTTAATGTATAAACATGAATGATTATAAATATAAATGACTATGTTTTTTAAAATCGCATAATACATGAAAATAATTTTAAAATAATGTCAAATACTCTTTAAAAAACATCTGTAAGTCAATGTTTATACGTATACAAAACGACATAAATGCATTATAATTATAAGCTTAAATTATAATGTGTAATTTTTTTTCATTCTACTCAGTCTTTCCTACATTAGATAAATGCGTTCTTTTACGTATATATTAAAATTTAAAAGTATTCATTAAATCTAGTTATATTAATGAGCAAATGCTCTTTGCAAAAAAGGAAGTTTAACATACATAAGTAAATCCAACTCACCGAGTATATAATATCCACAAATTGAAGTATAAAATATGAAGTGCAATCACTTTTCGTGCATTATATTACAGTTAAAATATTAAACATAATCGTGCTCTGCATTCTTTCAAGAAGCAATTTACTTCTCAGTATGAGCTTCCCATTATAACAGCGTGTGATTTCGCTATTACACATTTATATCAATCATTCCGTGAAAAATGAAAGGTCTATCAGGTTGAATGCGTGGTAAGGAATGTTATAACTTTACATATTTCAATGATTATGTCGATAACTTAGTGTGAAACTTAAAAACAAATATTTCAGAATTATCGTTAAACTTTACAAATGCAGATGATAAAAAATATTAGCATTTACTTGTAATTTATAATTGGGTTTGTGCAGTTTTACCCCTAATTTGTAAAGCAAATTATTTCTATGAGCCTTGTAATGATATTTTGCTCTTCTAATGTACATTTCGTAATGCAATTTTTACAACTTAAAGAAATAATGCTACAATTTTTCTTGATGTTCCTAATTTTTTTTGTACACCAACAAGTTAAGCATATTTAGAAGGATGCTAGCCTAATAATCAAATCCTGTAAAATAATGGTTTTATTTATTCATACAATCGATTGCATTTAATGTCATGCTATTGATATTAAAACATCACATATATATATCTTGCGTCATTGTGAAAACACTTTACAATTGATTCCAGAGTGATGTATTCTTAAATGCTACCGTAACGATAAAAACTTAAAAATCATAAAAAATAACCTTAAATTTGTTACAATTTAAATGTATTTTATTTAATTCGGTAGTAACATTTTAGTCAAAATTCATTTTTATACTCATATATCTTGCATTATACTTGCTGTGAATTGCATCATTTTACTGTGAGATATTTCATTGTCACATATCAAACTGTCTTAAACCAGCAATATTGTGAGGACATAAAGATCACTGGCACACATAAACATCAATAATATACCTACTATAATGTTTGATGTGAACAAGACGTAGTAAAAATCAAAACTTTCGCTGACATTTTCAACAATTTAAAAGAAATGAACTAAGAAACTAATTACCATTCAGGACAATATGCGTATAGTTTGCAAAGCAGTTTTGGATACTTTTTATATCAATATCGTTATATTTTGTTCTCAAAAGCTACTATATATATATAAATCAACTCGTCTTTGATATACCTTATGGTACAAGATGCTCGACAATCTTTTTATTTTTGCCTTAATATCTTGTTAACTTTGTAGGTTTGTAGGTTTTCCCTCTGCGCTGTCTTCGTTACGACATTGTAACACATGCGCTTGATAGCAAGCATACACTTATTCCATTTTCATTGAAATATATTGAGAGGCTTGCCGTTTTGAACCATATAAAAACTTCTGAGGTTATACACATTTATGATATCATTTCGCCTCCACTAACTTAATGAACAATCAGATATAACATAAGACCGCATATGTAAAGCGTTTAGTAAATCTGACCCAACACGTATTCTGTTTAATTATATTATGTGTTATATACAATAAAAGACAAAAACAGGAAATCAATTTATAACAATCTTGATTCTTAAGTGTATGAGTGCTGATAACTGTCTATTTTCAAGTAGTACTTTTTAATTTTGAATCAATTATTGTTGTTATTTTTTTATCATTTAAATAAAGATATATATACGTCAATTGTATGAACAAGATAAAAAAATGAATAAAATAATTGAAAATATGATACAGATTAAATGAATATTTTTGTCAATTTGGATGTAAAATTAATTAGTCAACTATAAGATGTTTCTATCATCTGTAACACATAAGGTATTAAATGAAAAGAGCATAACAACAATTGTATTGACATACCAATTAAACGAAGAACCAGAGTGTGATGCCGGCTCGCCACGGCGAGCCGGTATTACGGTAGGATTTTACTGAGAAACAACCTAAAACTCCGAAGCTATCCAAAAATTTAATCGAAGCTTGGCTTCCAGCTTTCTACAAAATTTATCTATCAGGGCTAGGATCCAAAATTATTTAGCCAATCAAATTTAATCTTACATAGCGTCAAAAAACCTTCAATTTTCACTCCATTTTTAAAAATCAGCAAGTATTGTTTTGAGCGCAAAGATATAAGGATGATTAAAATGTTTGTCTTTATGAATTCTTTTCAATAAATCATATTTACACTGACTTCTGATTTAGCGATTTCACCTGTTTTCTCTGTAGTAAATTTTCGTTTGGTTAATTAACATAAGTGTACATCTGGTTCTGTGCATTTTTATTTTTTCCTTTTTTCCGGTCATTTTATCCTTTCCGGTATTTAGTGTATGTATTTACTGACCGGGATCCGGGATCCGGGATCGTATAAGATATGGAGGAAAAAGCTAATGAACTATATTTGTGTTGATTGTTGTCGTAATGAAAGGCCATTAAACGTTAATTTTTTTTATTGTATATAATGAACGTTAAATTAATTTAACTTAGAATATAGATATATTTAGAGCTATTTATTAACAAACTTAAAATGCGGAAATCACAATACTTATAATTATATGCCTAATTAATTGGAAAAATCAAAGACTATTTTCTTGAATTGGTCAAATCCCGGGATCCTATATGTTTTAAAAACGATCCCAGCTTTTCTGAAAAACTATATACTTGAACTGGCCAATCCGTGAGATCTATTTACATTTTAATACGATCCCGGCTTTTCTGAAAACTACATTCTTGAACTGGTCAATTCCGGGATCCCTATATCTTTTAATAGGATCCCGGCTTTTTCTGAAAAAATCTTTTTAGAACTGGTCAATTTCCGGGATCCCTATATTTTTTAATAGGATCCCGGCTTTTCTGGCTGAATTGATTGACAACTTGTGTTTACTTTAGGATTTCTGCCTCTCATTCCAATACTAAATAACATACATGTATTAAACTTAATTTTGTATAAAGAGACATCTTTATGAAATCTACCTATCTAACATTTTGTGGTCAAGGTCAACAGGCCATATAGTAAATGTGCATAGACATAGGTTCTTCATTCTATCTGTTTACATGCACCTTCATATATATTCATACTCATCTTGGTTAAACTGAGAGAACTTTATATGTCACTTTCAGTCAATGAGTTTAAGATTTTGAATTTACTGGCCCGAATTCCAGTTTTGAATTTATTCTACTAAATAATTAACAAATTTCTCTTAAATTTACACTGGCCTGAACTTATATACACTGGCCATCGGGCACCGGGCCAGTGTTGACTTCACTTTTATTTTGATGTTCGCTGAAGTCTCTTCAGCTAACAGAACTGTCAATTTTACATTTAAACACACCCCTAGAAAAAAATTACGAAGCGAGTCGCTACTAGCTTTTTTTAAAGCTAACCTTGTTAATCTTTTAAAGTATGTATATGGTATTGACATTACCTTTAAACTCCCTGAACGTATAATGACAAGTTCACGAACGCATACTAATCTAATTGTAAATTATGAGTGCACAAGACTTGCCAACAGAATAAGATAATGAGCTTAGACTCTTCTCAGAAACGTTTAAGGGAAACTTGATATGGAAAAGTAAGCTCTTACATTTAAAGGCGTATCGGAAAAGCACTTTTATGCGACCATACTCTCTTATTCCATAACAAATAGTTGACTAGCACCTGTTACTGTATCTCTCTTTTTGCCATTATAAAGAGTGACTTGTTAATTAAAAAGTAATCGGCTTAATTCAATGTGAAACAATACGTTTGCCAATGGGTATTAAAGTTAATGACACTTTGTTGTCAGCTTAAAATGGCTAAAACATGTCAGTAAAGCTTTAATGTAATTTCAGTTGATTCATTAAACATTTTATATCGATTATATAAATATAGTTAAGACCATTTTTAGGCCCACACAAAGTTGGCAGCATATAGCGTTTCACTTGTCCATCCGTCCGTCCGTACGTCTGTCCTTACGTCTGTCCGTACGTCCCGAAATCTTGTGAACGCAACTCCTCTTAAACCGGATGGCAGATGTTGCTTTTACTTCCAGGGATGAACAACCTAAATATATGGATTGTATGTAATAAGATACTTAGGTGCCTACTTAGACGAGGGCCTAAGATTCTGAACGCATATTAAGACCAAGTGTAGAACTGCCATGTTAAATTATTTGAGAATAAAGAGTATTCGCAAATATCTGACTCAGGACGCCACAAAAATCCTAGTATTGTCGCTTGTAATCTCACATTTTGGATTATTGCAACGTTTATTTTGTTGGCATTTCAGAAAGTGAGTTACAGAAATTAACAGCGTATCCAGAAATATGTGCGCTAAACTTGTTTTCTTGCAACGCGGAAAATATGATAGTTCCAAGACTCTTTGTTGGAACTGCATTTGTTACCAAATTAAAGCTAGGAGCAATTTTTAAAATACTATGTACAATTGTATCAATTGTTTTATGGGCAATGCTCCGGTTTATCTACAGAACTGTTACACAAGACCAATCTCAGATCTGTTGATAATATGGATTATTGTTTTGCTGTCTCCCTTTAACAAAAGAAAACATTTAACGACAGAAGTTTTAGTACCGTTGGTCCTACTCTCTGGAATAAATTGCCTCTGTATATAAAGACAGTCTTCTGACTTTGGACATGTTCAAAAAAATGTAAAAACCTACTATTTTAGAGATTTTTACGCATTGTTTTAAGAATTGTGATTGGGCTGTAAACTGATAGAGATGTGGAAATGTGTTAAAAATTTTACTGAAATAACCATTAATCTATTTTCTTTTAAATTATTTTTTTATTGTTATTTTTTATAACTATTCTTTTTTTAAGTTTTTTAATACTTTATATTTTACACGGCTGATATCTTTGACATATTTTTTGTAGTTTCATTTGTCATGCATATGTGTTTTTTTTATCTATAATGTACATACTTTTATTATCCTTTTGTACAACGCCATTTGAATATGTATATAGAAATAGGCGTTTAATTATTATAAATAGAGCAGTTTCAGTTTCATAAGGGAAGGGGATTTTTTCTCCCACCAAATTTAACAAAATTATGGCCCTTTGTTTTTTTTTCACTATACTTGTTTAAAATTTTGTAACGCTATTCCCTTTAAACCCGGTGGCAGATTTTTTCTTAAAATTCAGTAATGAAAAACTTAATTTGATTAAAAGGAAGGAATTTTTTTTTACACCAAATTTTCAAAAAAGTGGTTTTTTTGTTTTTCCCCAATAAAATAGAAATTTTTTGAACGCAACTCCTTTAAAACCCTTTTTACAATTCGCTTAAAAATTTAGGGGTGAAACCTAAAGAGGGGAGTAAAGAATGGTTTTGGGTGCGGCCCAAAATTTAAAAATTTCGGCCTTTTTTGACTTTTTACAAACCAAAAAAGTTGTCAGTGGGGGCATCCGGGCCTTTGGAACAGTTTATTTGGTTGAGTTAATTTTTCTATATCGAAAAATATTTATAATTGGAATTTACTGAATATTTTAAAACAACATCAAATTTTCCCCGACCTTCAATTCTTTTTATAGATGTGGTAATAAAAATTGTGTTTGTTTGTTTTGGGTTTTTTCTCACATCGACACAATATTTTGGTTAAAACCATTTTTATTCAAAAAAAAGTCAGAGTAAAACTATAAAATTTTAATTGAAAAAAAAAATTTTTTTTACATTTTTTATTTTACTTACACTTTTAAAAACATTTCTGTAAAAAAATTTAAACCCAAAATTTAAATATTCTTTAAAGTTTTTTTTGGAATACAGACAGACTACAAAGCTTTTACTAAAAAAAAATATCAAATATGATATTGACTAAAAAAAATTGGGAAAATCATCACTTAATAACTTTTTTTAATCCTCGGAAACATTTCCAAAATTTAAAAGTTTGACCCCTTGTTTACCCTTTCAATAACGTCAATAAAGACATATCGTTCTATATTTCCTTCCAACCATATGGTTCGCGTAAGCAGTGTAGTGTGATGGTGACATATGCTTTTACATAATGAAATTGAACATATCATCTCAGGATACTTCACTTTAAGTAATAAGAAACACTTTTTAAAACATTTAAAATGACAAAAAAATATAATTATATTCAATAGATAAAATAGATCGCCCACAAGGCAAAACGGAAAATGTTTCAGGTTTGTTTTGACTTGGCCTGATTATGACGACTGCGGAAAATGCAGTGTTTGATTTGATATGTTTATTGTTTAAATACTTAAAGTCACTAGCCTAGATGATATACAACGCCAAATTTGGTCAGTACATTTTTACAACAACGCACATAATATGGACATTTATTTTCCAAACTTCAATCATTTCTAGTCCAGTGTTTCATTATTACAACATTTGCAAATTAAATAAGGACTTTATAATATGAAACACAAAAGATTTATCAAAAATTGATTGTTAATGTGTTATTGAAACAACGAGCATGTTTCATCAGAGCACATGGAATGAAATAAAGTTTAATCATAACTTTCAAGCACTCTTTATCTTAATAATAATTATGTGCTTATGTCTAACATAATATTGTTACAAAGTGTAAATAGCATATTGGTAAGTAAATTGTATAATTTATGTCCTTTGAAAATTAGATATTCTGAGTAATGTTTCTAGAGCTAAGAAAAAAATACCGTTGGCCTAGTGGTTAAGGTGTCCGCCTTCGTATCGGAAGGTCGAAGGTTTGAGCTACACGGGGAGCGTTAATTGAAGGATGAATGTTTTTCGTGGGACTCGTTCCGAAATGGCCGCTTCGTGAGCTGCTAAGTAGTTAAAATGAATGGTAACCGGTCTATTCGCATGGCGCCTAGCATAGTCGTAGAAGTTTGAAGGTACATGGTATGCAAGCAAAATGTGTCTCATAAGTCAGAAATGGCTGGCCCGTTCAGTAGGAGTGACACTATAATAAACAAGACCTTTACTTTTTTATTTTCCCACTCACAAAATCAGAAACAACATAAAACACAACAACAAAAACACGGGAGAGTATCAATGACATTTTACAGTGTACTTTTTACGCAAGGAAGGTGATGTTCAGACATTTTAAGTATAAATTACTCGCCCTCGGTATATTCACTGAATTGAGAGCTTTCTCTCTTGACGACATACTACAAGTGTCAATCTTTCACTCTCCCGAGGGAAATCATTTAAGCAGTTTTTAGTAGGAACTGATATTTTGTTGTTTTGTTTGTTCTTCCTACTTTCTTACATACTTTAATATATAATATTCAGATCTCAGAGTAATTCCTATGACTTTCACACTGCTTCTTAAATGACAATTAATATGTCTCTGACAGGTTTTAAGAAAATATAATCGGAAAACAAAGACGTGTCAAAAAAGTTATAATGAAGTATTTGATCATGTCGATTTTTGTAGAGAAATCCGATTACTCCCATTGACTTATAAAATATATGCTTCGAGTATAAACAATGTGATACGTAACATTGCGTTCATCTACAATCAAGAACTTTTAAGCAGCGGTCTATGAAATTTGTTAACACTCAATGTCATGGCAGTAAAAGATCATTGTGAGGATTGAGCTAATTATAGAAAACGAATAGTGTATGTAAGAATTATATTAAAGGGGTATTTCACAAAAAACGAACAATGGTGGTAAGATTAAATGCATTTACTATTTCCTGATATTTAAAAAAGAGTTTAAAAACCTGAAATGTATTTAAATACGTATGAATAAATGATTGTAAACTGATTCGCATACCAATGCAGACATTGTTGCTAAGTCATTATTAATCATTTTAAGATTGCTTGAAATATATTAGACAAAATAACAAAATAACATCCAAATTAATTTACGAAATAGAAAATGAATGAGTGCATGCATGGTTTGATCAAACTTGTCCTAAATTCAAGCTACGGTCTACATACCTCAATCCGTGATATTAAATTGAAGCGTGTTTCGTCCGAATGTAACTATATGTACATTTCTTTGTTACACTGCATCAATTTTGAGTACCAGAAATTTAAAATAAAAGAGAAATGAAATATTAAAGTAAGTTGAGTTATAAATGTCGTATTACATTTGGGACAAAAATTAAAAAATACGTAGGTCACAAATACAATTAACGTTTCATTCTGAGTAACTTTTAGATAAGCATTCAATGAAAAGGATATTTACAATTAAGTCATACTATAATAAGCCAATCATTTCCATGTTGCTATCACATATACATATTTAAATATGTGATTGTAACTGATTGACGGACAAGTAAAAACGCTACTGCAAAGGTAACTGCATTTCATTCCTTGCTTTAAAATGCGATATGTTTTTAGACTTTTTAAGAAAAAATTTTTTTGTTTTATTAATTTCCTTGTTTTGAAAAGCACAGTTTCAAAATTAAAATGCCTTTAAACAATTTTTAAATTTTTTATTCATCTTTTAAGTACATTTTTAAAATTTTAGGGCATTTCCAGGGAATAAAAACCCCTTTTTAAATTAACTTTGCCTGTCTACTTTTTTTCTATCGGTAATCTCTGATATCTTTATTACTAATAACAATAGCAAAATAAGCTACTTACGAAACAATATCAATTTTAATAAAAGGACCACAATTCCAAAAAGGCTAAGTACTGTCCTAGGGTGATAATTTGGTATTAGCTGTACATGGGAATGTCCAAAAACGGGCTTATCTGGATAATTATACGATATCGTAAAAGTTAACATTTACATAGCATAAATCTTACAGTATCGTTTGTGCATAACCATTTTGGCTCTGCCGGTAGATCGGAGTTATTGTATCTTTTAATGTTATGTACTCATAGGTTCGAACCCCACGTAGTGCTATTTTATAACCACATTATTTTGTTCTTGCTCTGTTTTTTATTTATTTTTCGTTTTCCTTTTTGTTTTCTTCTTAAAATGTATATTTTATAGTATTTATTTATAGTTTTTATTTTTATTCTATTTTCTTTTTGTATTTTTGATCGCAGTGTAGTAAAACATTCGATCTCATATTCATGTATGTATAAGAAAAAACAGTCAAACTTGTTTTCTGAACCATTGACTATTCTGTGGTTAAAAAAATGTGTCTTACCAGTAGTCGAACTTCTGCCTGTACGGGTAAAAAACATTACTGACACGGCTTATTTACGTATAGCGCTAACAAGACATATGCTAACAAGTAGTTTTATTTTAATTTTTATAAGTTGTGGCATTGATCTGCCTAACCTATTTTTGATTTTTTATTGGTCTTTGTTATGTAAAACAAAGGCTCAAGTTATCATCTTTGGACAGTATATGATAGACAAGATCAACAAGAAAAGGCGGCGTTAAGACCCTTTAATTACATACTTTGAAGAGCTAAGTTTGAAGACGTCAACAAGACGATGTCACATTCTACACAAGATGATATAACTACGACATACAACGCTCATATCAGGATGAAAGGTCATAAATTGTAATGTTATGTAGCAGTCAATATAAGCAAGGCAATAGCATAAGTAACTAGAAATCGTAATCAATACTATATCTTCGTAGTTATTGATTAATTTATCGATATATCGATTGATTGAT
The DNA here is from genome assembly GCF_026571515.1 of Ruditapes philippinarum. Taxonomy (NCBI): domain Eukaryota; kingdom Metazoa; phylum Mollusca; class Bivalvia; order Venerida; family Veneridae; genus Ruditapes; species Ruditapes philippinarum. Next base: position 176,274 of record NW_026865770.1, on the reverse strand, counting down.
ATATTGATCAATTGATTGTTGGATTGATTTATTGATTTAGTTATTAAGCCATTTGTTCATTTATACGATTTACAGATCCATGGTAAATTTTTCTAATCAACCAATTAAGATTAATTTTGCTCCCCATTATTTCCTTTATGTAAAAAGGGGGAATACTCGTTTATTTAAAGTATTATATGAGGGGTACGACAAAACCCAAAAGTGCGTTTTTCGACTAGCTAAAACCGACAGCCCGCGCATCCCCGTGTTGTCAGACATTTTTGTTTGTTACAAAACCCAAAACCCCGTGAGAAAACTGATAGCGCAGCATGGATCTGTAGACTGCGGATGGCAGGCTGGTCTGGATCCATGCTGGTCGCAAACCCATTATGTTGGTTTTGTCGTGACGCGGCTCATATCTTATTCCGTACTTTTCGACCAATGAGAACTGAACACTTTGTTTTGAAACTGTTGAAATGCAAGGTTTCTTTTTTAAGGAAATCTTATGAATTAATTTTCTCTATATACTCATTAATGGTAGGAAATCATCAAACCATGACACAACTTCAAATAGCATGCTTCACGATAAAGTTAACATCAGTCATACCGTTATGGTGGGTTGTGCAAGTTATTACATTTTGCTTTTTGCAATATTGAAGAAGAAAATTTAATTAAAAGTAGATCCCGGTAGCGTAATGGTTAGAGACTTCAGATTATAGTTTTAAGATAAGTAAAGTACAAGTCTTATTTATTTTTTTTAGTTCAAATCTGCAATTGTGCAATATTTTTTCTGTGTTTGTATGTTTTTCCTTTCAAAAAATATTTTCATATTCTCATATTTAAAACTAGAATTTCTTGTATGTATTTGATTTAAACAGACATTAGACAGATTGAATAGAATTGTCAACTTATTACTACTTCAATTTGTTACACTTTAAATAATTTCGGCTCATTTGTATATTTATATATTTAAAATTCTTCCATTCCTCATTTATCACTGTAATCACGACCTTGTTGGCTCTAACATAACCAGTTAAAAGTCAATGCGTGTAAACTAAATGTTCTCAAATACATTGTAGTATTGTGTGAAATATATTAATCGGGTACTAAAATCCAGTTCGTTAAAAATATCTTTGAAAGGAAAAAAATGTCTTTTCAAGGAAGCAAACCAAGGACTAACTGACGAAGCCAGCACTTAACCTCTTCGCTATTACACTGAACGGAAAAAAATAGTAATTATTTAGGTTGTTAAAGATTAAGGCGATAAATAACAATCATTTACCTAAGAATTATAGACACCCCTATTTTTCAGCAAAACATTTTTGTTATTTTCAAATCAACGTAACGTCGATACAAATAAACATCAAGGAATTATAAAATTCAAATAAAAAGTATGTCAATGTCTAAAATTTGAAAAGGTGAATACCTTTCTTTCTGTACATCAAAAATAGAAATTAAAGTTTAATGTCACGTGAAAAGGCATATGAAAAAGATAATTTCTAAGCAAAATTTCATGTAACATGCAAAGATTAATTAAATAACATTTTAACCATATCATACTTTATCCTTGTGGGCCGATCTATAGCGTTAAACCATTTCCATACAATCTGTCTAGTTCTATATTGAAAATATTTGACAGTTTTGTGACAACATCGAAATATATATTGATTGTGGCTAGTCACATGACGTAACTTCAAATCTATTATACTCAAGAATGGTACAGTGTCTAAATAAACAATTGGAATTCTGGAGGACGAATTTTCTATACGACTGTAGATATTAAATATAATTGCAACAAAATCCATAACATATATATGGGTAAGATACAAACGTATTGAAATGATACATTAGAGTCCTGATTTATCAGAAACTATCACATTTTTATCAACAAAAATTAATGTCTTCAGGATAATGATTTCCTGTTTATCTTGTTACCAGTCTTTATCATTTCAGAATAACGAACATCAATCAATTTTCTTGTTGCATTAAAATAAACTCAAGATAGAACCATGATTCAAACTGGGAATTTATATAGATAAGTACATGTGTTCATTTGTTAATATGATTCGAAATGATTTATACCTATTAATTTCAAATAAAATACATCAATCATTAAATGTCATTATCTATGTATGGCGATCTATAATTTAAACATTTCAAACGAGAATACAACTAAGAACTTCTACTATCATGCATATTTAAATAACTAAAACATCAGTACAATATTTTACGAAAAATTTATCAAGCATAAATATTACAGATTTGCAAATTACAGAAAAGTTTTAATCTTATGCAACCTTGGGAACATTATCGATAGGTAATGAAACAAACAAACAAAATTTAAAAAAAAATTGTCAACCACAAAAAACATGAATAAAGATGTTACATGTATGAAAGTAAGGCTACATTTTTATGTAGCTTTTGTTCCTCAAAGTAATAGCTTGCAATAGATTTTTTTGCAGGAAAACAGTCTGTTTTATTTTGGTCTTTAAGAATCAATTTACAAATTGCTCACAAGCAAATGCAGCTGAATCTCTTTTTTGTCCTTATTCCGACTTCTGTATAAACACAATAGCTGGCTTTATGCAATGTTTCAAGTATCATAGTAAATAACACGTTCCAATTAACATGGAAAAAGATACGTAAAGATTAAATATATTTTCCGTTTTATCCATGAAACATATCATATCAATTTTATCAATATATAATAGGTTGGAGTTCAGATCGGGTATATCGACAAAAATTACTACATCAATTGGATTGAATGTATCACATGATTTTTAACACAAACATTTAAGATAATCCTGATATGTTTAAGAATTCCTATTGTTACGTCATATATCTTTCTTTAACGATTTAAGCAAATCAAATTTAATTGAATATTTCTTTTTTTTTCCCAATAAAATGACCATGAAAGGAATTCTGTTAACAAGATACAATACTATAACATGGCAATGTTTTAGATATCAATATTAATCAACAATTTCATCTGAGAAAATAAATTACCCTGGACAATTTATAACGGAACCGTTAATGTAAACAATTTCCATGTATCAATTTATAGTTTGAGTTAATTGTTTGCACTTTTCAAAAACGTCAATAAAAACATATTTTTTACTCTCGAACCATATGTTTTGCTTACGCAATGTAGTGTGATGGTGACATATGCTTTTCATAATGAAGTTTTAAATATTATCTCAGGTTACCTCACTTTTTGTAACAACAAATTGTATTTAGAACAGATTAAAACAGAAACATTTGTATATAAAGTAAATAAAATTGAAAGCTAAAATAACACTGAAAATGTTACTCAGCCTGATAATAGAAGCAATGGTATATGCAGTTTACCAGTTTTATACCTGTATCGCTATAAGAATGTTTACAGTTGGATTCAAATATATACATTGTGAACTGAATGTTTGAATTTATCTGTTTATTGTTCAATGCTTTGTTATAAATAACCAGGCTTCGTTACATATTACGACATATCTGAATTTAGGAAGTGCATTATTGTACAACAACGCACCTTATTATAATTTTTATTATCTATTTAAATTTCTTGTTCACTGTTCTCATCATTACAACCTATTCAGAAATAAATAGAACTTTATAATGTGAAACATGTAAAACATCTGAAATTGTATATTATTTTTCAAAGATAAAATCTGTACATCCGTTAATGAAATGGTGTGTTAAACAGAGCACATGAAGTGATATAAAGCTTAATTGTAATCACAGCATTGTTTATTTTATGTGCCGTTGTCATAACATGATACTATAACAAAGCTAAAGTCTTAGACTGGTAGAAAATTTATATTATAAACGTTCCTTGAAAACTATGCATTCTAAGAACTGTTTACAGAAGTAAGAACTAGATATTACAAGAAAAAGGCGGGAAATATAACTGACATTTAACAGACTGAGTGAACTTTTTTACACAATAAAAGTGATGTAAAGGCATTTTAAAAGCAATGTACTCGCCAATGGCATATTCACTGAATTCTCCTTTGACAACACACTACAAGTATCACTCGTTCACTCGCCAAACGGAAATCAAATCATTTACTTCACGAAATAGAAGCTTTTTAGTAACAACATATATTTGTATTTATATTTGTTTATCCTACTTTCTTCTTTACATATTTAAATATATCATCTTCAGGTCTGATAGCAGTAACTGATATTTTGTTACTTTGTCTTCTTTTATATTCTTCCTTACATACATTGATATATCATATTCATGTATCAGATAATTTCCAGTTATGACTCACTTATTGCGTTTTAAATGACAATTAATATGGCAATGTGACAAACATGTATAATTATGAAAAAACTGTCAAAACAAACTTACATAAGTAATAAAGTATTTGATGGTGACTTTGTATTGAAATCCGAGTTTTTCTCCTATTACATTTAAAACGATATGCCACAATTCAAAAACACCGTGATAAGTAACTGTGGACTCATCTACAGCCATTATTGAGAATAACACCTTTAAGCGGACCTTTAAATATCTTTATATTTAATCTCGTGGCAGGTAAAAGAGTGTTGAAATAATAAACTTGATTTAAGAATAAGAATTTCTTTTTATCTACAAAATGTATCTAAAACCAAGTACAAACACTTCGAAGGGAAATTATGCATATATCTAGAAATACAAACAAGTAACTTCAAATAGTATATATTAGTGTAAATTAAACAATTTAAAAGGTCTCTCAACACAGCGTAATTTAAGATGTTGCACTTTACATAACTGAATGGTATTGTCATCGGTGTTTCCTTTTTAATATCAGATTTCAACGTTCAGATACAAAATAAGATAATTTAGATTGTAGTAATAGTAGCAGATGTGTTATGTCAATCTGGCGTTCAGTGAATGTGTAATGTGTTAAAATCGTGTCAATCAATAAAAAAAAACAGTGTATAATCCCTATTCGAAAGAATATGTTTACCTTACACATTAAACAATGAACAGAACTTGTAAACGTCATCTGCCTTGTTAGTCTTTATACTATTTAGGTGTTTCCATGTTCAGAGTTTTTATCAATATGCAAATGTTTAAATAAAGTCCTTAGTAACTGTTACTTAAATTCAGCTATTAGTTCGCATTGTGTATTTCAAGTTGCATAACGCAAGAAAGGAAATGTGCAACACTAAACTGACTTTGCGCGGATCAAAGACCGAAAAGACTAAGACGGTACGTAAAGGAACCATCTAATAGTAAAGAAATCAATTATTTCAAAGGACTGCAAAGACTAGTTAACCAGCATAACAATTCTTTACATGGGTGACTATTTTTATGACCATTCGTGAAAATGACTCCATGTTGACGGCAACTATTGTGCTTCGTTGTTATAAAGAAGTACTTTAGCCTCATAACAAGTATCGCTGTTACATTATAATTATATGCTTATTTCAGTATTATATGATAAAAGTAGTTATACCGATTTTCGAACTCATACACTTTATATAGATCTATGCGTTATAATAAATCAATCACGACGAAACACAAAAGTAGCCAAGTTATCAAATGATCTTGATATGTAAATATTTCCTATGAGTATTTAATTGAAGTTTGAAATACAATGCCTTAACGGCCGTATGCCTGGGATTTTAAATTTTAATATAAACAGTATTGACTAAATGACTTGCTATGTTGTTCGTTTCGACCATAAATTAAATAAATCTGAGGTTTAATCATATTCCTGCATTTCTGAACATACACGGCGGTGTTCTTGAAAATACTATAAATAATGTTTGTTTAGTTTTTAAGATGATAATAGAATGAATTGCTGACGAGACAGGGATAATTAAAACAAAAGGAACACAAAATAAACAGTTTGGAGAGAGAGAGAGAGAGAGAGAGAGAGAGAGAGGGGGAGGGAGGGAGGGAGGGAGAGAGAGAGAGAGAGGGAGAGAGAGAGAGAGAGGGGGGGGAGAGAGAGAGAGAGAGGCCTGTTGCCGTTAATGCAAAAACAAACAGCGAGTATGAAAGAAGATTTTTAAATATTCATTAGAACAAAAGGAAATCATGAGTCAAAACCAATGTTTGCTAAAGTGGCATTATGTAAAATGAGCGAAAGGGATCGAGTTGACACAGTTACTTGTCAATCATCAAGTCTCTACACAATACGTCTCCTTAACAACATTTCACTACCATGAAAGGTCTGTTCAAAGTGAGTTATTCTGGGCTAACATCGTTATTGACCAGAGAGAAATTATTTGGATAATCCTGACAGACAACCACTAAACAATGCAAATATAAACATTATTGGTAATGGAAGCTTGCAGAAAGAATTCAGAACATTTCATTACATAAATTGAAAAGAATAGTGGGTAGAAGACAAAGAAATGATGCTATATGGTAGACAAGATGATTATTTTAAGAATTATACAATCACATGGAAAACAAACTAGTGATGTATGGGATGGAGTCTTTATTAACCATAATGTCAAAAATAAAGTAATCGTGCAAGATAGAGAAGAATGTAGTTAATGAACAGGAAATATCGGAAGGTAAATGCTAATAGACTCGCTATATACAAAATTGAATGCACAACTAGCTTACTCTTGTAACTTTTTGTGCCTAACCTGGGAACCTAAACGTAACGTCCATGTGCCAATTAATATGAGCATGACAATAGCTATCAATCGTAATCAATACCGTATTTATTTATTTGTACCAATCATCACTGGATAAAGTTTTACTAGGTAAATACCAATTATACTGAACTCTCAACCATCGTTAATTAGCATCCTATTCATTGACCTATAATGTAAAGAGGGAAATACTCTTTCCTATCAATAGCATCATTAACATCTTATTCCGTACTTGTGGACAAATGTAACAGAAACTCTCTCTTTTTGAACATACGAGCTTTCTTTTTCCTCAACACACACACACGCACACGCGCTCGCACGCACACACACACACACACACGCACACGCGCTCGCACGCACACACACACACACACACACGCACGCACGCACGCACACACACACACACACAAACCATGACACAAACTTGAAACGCTTATTTATAAATATATCATACAAAACTTATTACGTTTTAAAACTACTAACATTTAAAATTTATTGCAATGTACTCCTTATATTGTACGTAATGTTAAATACTAGTACGTTTAACTTTATTGTCAGTTTACAAAAGAAACTATTTAGCAGTATGTACTCGAAAAAACAACATAATCTAATAGAACAATGTATCGGTACACTATAACTAATTGTATGTGCTAAAATTCTTCAAATACTAATAATTGGCTAATAACAAAGAAAAAACCTTAAATGAGATTATATTGAGAAAACACACTAATGTTTTCTGCTAACTAAGGTTATTTAGGAGGCAGATGATAACAAATATTGTTCAAATGTGACAATTCAAGCTACTTAAATTAATTATCCAATGTTTTACTTTTAATGTTGAATCTGCTTCTATATAAGAGCAAAGCAGTTCAGTGAGAGTTTATCAGTGATACAAAGTTCTTCAATATTCTATGTAATAAAGCAGAACAGTGAGAGTTTATCAGTGATACAAAGTTCTGCAATACTCTATGTAAATACCATTATGTTTAAGGTCATTATATTAGAATCCAAAGTGTTAAATAAATCGGTTTAAATATTTGAGGAACGTACTAAGATCGATGAAAATGTCTGACTTTGGGTTTGAAAATAATGAGGTATTTGCATTTGACTTACAAGAAGTTTCAAATAAACATTAGCTTTACTGTTGACCTTTTCAATAAATGTTCGCAATATTATAGAATGGCTAACGCAATTGTTGCGAAACATGACAGAAATCAACAAAAAACCTCAATACAGATAAACATCAATACATTTTTTATCATATTAAAATTAAAGAATATAAACTATCCATATCTAAACATTTAAAACATGTTTGAATACCTTTATTTCTTTTAATCCAAATGCGAGACAAAAGTGTTCTACCGCAAGCAAAAATTCTTACAAAGTATTGAATCTTAAAGTTTAATGAACACACAATGAACAATTACTTAAATAACATTTTACCATCCAATACTTTATCCCTGTAAGCAGACATATAGCGTAATAGCGTTCTTCTTCAATCTGTCTAGCTCTATATTGAAACTAGATGACAGTTTTGTGACAACATTGAACGTTTTATTGTCTGGTGCTAGCAATATGTCGTAACTTCAAGCCTATCTAATATTAGATTAATTAACAATCGAAATAAGAAACTGCATTTCTTGACGAATGTTTCGTACCGATAAAAGATTTGCTATAAAGTAGAACTCTGTAACATAAACGAGTATATGAGTAAGATAATACATTTCGAAATGATACATGTTAGTTTTATATGTTTTTATGCAGGCTCCAGTGAAGCCTAAGAGAACCATTCATATATTTTATATTAATATAAACCTAAGAATTCATACAAATAGGTATATTATATTTTAATATGACTCAAATGATATATATCTTTAACTCCATACAAAAGATAGTAATTATCAATATCGGTTTCATACATACATTAATGAACGGTCATCTTTGATTTACATTGTATATGCAAACTGTCATAAGTTTATTTCTTTTACAACTAAAGATATAACTTAGCTTGTAGCTTCTAAATGCAAATTACAATCAGGATTTAGCACGGATTTTGGACTCTAGAAAAAGAAAAAAAGAAAAAAGACGCAAGATGGGAGCAATGTGAATAAAATATGAAATTGTTGGAGTCTGGAAATGAAAACCAGCTATAAGGCGTGTTATATAGCCTCTTTGCTCTAGAAATGAAAAAGAGTCTAAATTGATAAAATTGTGTCCTATAACTTGTGTTCTATAGGAACATCAAGGGGTTCAAATGCTGAAAGTGTATTGGTTATATTTTATAAGGTGTGAAATAAATACATGTATGTGAATAAAAGAAAGGAAACAAATCCGTTTAAATCGACTCTTGGAATATCATGTTCGGATTATTGTGTTCAGCGTTCTTTCATGTTTTTTTTTAATTGCAGAACTTTTATTCTTTCTGTTACTGTTTTAAATTATTGCCAGTTATCTTGTTTAGAAGTATACATTAATCATTTGGTATGAAATTGCACTAGGTTGTCCAAAAATAACATAAACATATGAAATAAAAATAAACCATTTTATAAAACCCTATTCTTACAATATTACGATGATTGCCTGTATCGACATGCGTCATGAATTATACCTGACTGCTTGACACCCTGTAACATATGTTTACATTTTTACTAGAATTTATCAAATATTAAAATGCTATATCTAATGCATCGTTGGGCACATTTCCGATAGGTATTGAAACACACGCCATGTGTCACCCATTCAAAACAAGAATAAAGCTGTTACATTGATGAGAGTATCGACATAACACATTAAAGGGAACCCATGTGTAATATGATTGCTTTAATTAAAGACAGATCAATGACATTTCCTATTTTATAGAACAAGCCCTATTTTTGCTTCTTTTGAAAACCTGGGAGTCATTTGCGTCAAGTGTTTATCAAAGAATTGCATTTAATTATTAAGGAAAAAAAGTATATTGTTTAACAAATTAAATATACAAATTTGCTGAAAAGAAATCATTCAGATTTATTTTAAAAAGATACAATCTCTCCTTTTCAAGACATTTAACGTATTGAATTATCTTATTTAAACCGTTATATGAATATTTTACCAGTTATTTCTGGATTTATGCTGTAATGTTAAATAGGCATTAACTAAATATTTTATAAATAGTTTAATCTGTTATTGAACATTGAACTTGTTATAATTGTAAATATTTAATACAACAAACGACAAGATAAGTCTGTAATGTAATATGTTCACCAAAATGTTTTTTTTTATGGAATACATAAGATAAAAGTAACAGAAACATAATAGAAAACTGTCTGCTGTCGGAACACATAATTTGTAACATCACATAATATAAAGCCATCAGACACATATGATGGGATTGAAAATACGTCAAAAAGATTTAATCAGTAGTTATTCAATTAAAATTCATTTATATTTGTTGAAAAAGAGTCATGTCTGATTTAATTGTATTGTTATTGCAGGGGATCTAATCAGACCACAAGGGAAACAGGTTTATTACCGTTCTAGAATTCAAGTAGGTCTTAAACAAATTCTAAATATTAATAGGAAATTTGTCCGCTTAGAAGAAAAATAACCTTTATACTTATTTATCTTAAAAAGATAATAAAAATATAAGAATATGTCAGGGGAATTGCCCTAATCTGAGTTTTTATCGTTGACCCCAACTTGTTTGCCATATTTTGGTACAATATTTGTACAAAAAATGTGTGTTTCCTGATAAATAGAAATTCGCGTAATGCTCTATTAGCTATAGGTTAATTGAATTTTATCTTTATCTTGTGTAAAATGTTAAAACCAAGAGAAGTTGTATATTATAACTGGCGTCAGGCTGACAAAATGTTGTAATAACAAAGAAAACGTCATGGGATCCAGAAAAAAAGTTTTGATACTGTTAGTCCATATATGTCTTTCTTACATGTAGAAAACAGGGAAAAAAAACAATTAACAATGTCTTATCAATGTATCTAAAACTGTTAATCACCAGTTCTTTCGTACATAGTAAATAGCTTACCTGTTAAAGACACGCGTATTCCACTTGGGTTAATCAGCACAATTTTAGAACTATTTTATGGAAAAGATAACATAAACTTCTTATATATTGCAATTTTTGGCTAGAACTTCTTGCCTAGAGACACTTAAAATAATTAAAGATGAGACATTTCAAAAGCTCTGTAAAACCCAACTTGCCTGAAAAAGCCGGTAACTCAAAGTTTATTGCACTTTGACTAGATATCAGTCTTTGTGTCATTTAGTCTCTTTTAAATCATGAAAATATAATCTTATATTTTATCCTTTTTTTCAGTGCAAATGTCAGTGTTTATTATTCTTAGATAACAACATCTAAACGTATTTCTAACAAGAACAAGCGTTCCCCGTCTATGGTATTCAATTTAACGTAAATAAGTCGTGAAATCAAGGCTCATCGAATTAAAATCATTTTAAAATACGATAATTATTTTCGAAATAAAGACACATTAGACCTCAGATTTATGCACGAACTATCTTTTGCATTTTAGTTCTGTTGACAATATGTATAAATATACTGAATTGATATTGATACACAACTGCTTGGTCTGTGCTCATATTTTAGTTATTAAACATCCAACATGATTTTATCCATTATTTAAAGATATTATCGGATTTTATAATTGCAATATGACTATTTTATTAAGTTAATGATACATTCATGTTGCTTAGACATCAGATCAGAGAATGTCATAAAGCACAAACTATACTTTTATTGTAACGAAATAATAAATGTTACATAACACATTTTTTACAACAAAACTATGTTAGTGTCGCATAAGATTAGATTTTACTATTTAAACATAAATTCAAATCATAAAGTCTGGTCGAGGACCAATGTCTGTGTTAAGAACGTCTTATATAAGTAACATGGTTGTTTGTAAAGTAATCATGAAAGATGTATACAGTATCATGAACTATTATCAATTCCCCTGCTCTTATTCTTTCATTCATGTATCTTGTCAGCCAGCATTAGGGCTCGGATGAACATAATCTAAGCATAGATTTACTTTTATTATATATCTTTCTCGAATTGCTATAAAAATAGAATTCGAATTCGAACATTTACCTTAAAATGACAATATAACACCAGACAAAAAGGTCGTAATATAAACTGTACGTTTCTGTTAGTTGAAACACAGACAAAACTTTTTAACCGATGACGTATGCTAATTTTGCACTCCCTGGGTATTACAAGAGCGTGTGTAGTTTGTCAATAGCTTTGCCTAAATTATTTGAGAAAGATCAAATTTATTCAGAATTTTTACCATTATTGGCGACGCCGGTGAGCGGCGTCGTCTCTTATGGAATGCTTTTTATTTTGGCATATGGAAGGAGCTGTTAATTATTATCAGTTAATGTTATGTTGTGTTAATTGGTTTTATTTTGATTCGTAAAAAATAAGTAAACAAATATGTTGTTATATTTGTATTTAAAAGCATGTGCATTGTATTATTATTTTCACGAAATTGCAGGCTTAGTTAAACAGCTAGTCCCTTAGTTAATAAAACCCGGATTTCGAATATCGTTGTGGTCTACATTGATGCCGTATCCATCATTCATTCATTTATATATTTTCATTTTTTTTCTACAAGAAGAAAGTGCACCTGCAAATGAGTATTTGGATAGGTAATGAACTGTTGTTAACGAATATCCTATTAGTTATATCCATATTACGTTTATCTGTTGCACAGAATGATTGTTTTTACAAAGTGTACCAGTATCCGGATGTCGAAAGCTATCCGATTTTCTGCAATTACTGCTGTCATATGGCCATCTATTTTTTAATGAATACTTTACCATTAATTTGCATGGCTTAATAAAACTGAGCCTGCAACATTTCATAATTTTGCTGTTTAGGGTGTTATTTTGGGTTTAAGGTTTTCTGTGTTTTAAGGGGATGTAACTCATGTTTACTAAATTATTTGTTTTTTTTCTGACTATCTTAGGTATTACTTACTATTTTTGTTGGATAAAATTTGCCAGTTGTAAGGTCATCAAAAGCATGTTAATGTTAATGTTAGGATTTCATATTTATTTAATAGAAACATGGATTAATTATGTTATGTGCATACATGTATATCTTAGTAGAGACTTATAATATTTCTGAATTTAAAGAGTTACAGTTATGTCATTTTTACTAAAAGGATGAAACTTTCATTTAAAGTTATAAATGATAAAACATGTATTGATAGAAAATGTTCTTAAACTTGGATCAAGCAATATAATTAAAAAAGTCTCAAAAAATCATATTCTGAATAGTTATTCAAATTTTTTTCTAACATGCGCGTAGTTTGAAAAGGACAGCTTCTGTCTTATCTATTTGTAATCGAAGGACACCAGTCTCAACCTCCAGGTCTCCTGAGTCAACCCGACAACAGGCTTTTCATAGAGTAGATTGTAACTTGCCCTTGAATAAATTTGTGCACTGAATTTTATAGCGGATGAGTTGTGCCACATGAAAACCAACAAAAAGTAAGCAGGCGCCAGATGAAAACATTCAAATACAATCTACCACAAAGTGGTTCGTTTGTTGCATTTTCATGTTTTCGCCCGGTACCCTTGATGCAAAATACAAATCAGCCTTCATAAAATTTCTTATCATTGAAAAAAGGTTAGTTTTTTTATCTGTACAAAAAATAGATATTGTACATGTATAAGCACATATAACTGTCTTATCCCTTTTTAGTAAAAATAATTATACAATAATATATAAATTGTTATTTTAATTAAGACTATGAGTATGTAAGGTATTTTTCTTATTTATTCATTAAGAAATGATTATCTGTTGATAAAAACAATCTAAAAGTATCTGTCGATCACGGTTTAGAACTGTTCACTATTTAGGGGAGAAAATGTGTAAGCGACCAGATAGCTTAATCGCTACAGCTGCGGTACATAATTCTGTGGGTTACAGGTTCGAGTTCTGGTCAAACTGAACATTTTTTTCATCCTGTGACTGCATATATTCACTATATGCTCTGTAAACATAAGAAATTCAAGGACACAATCAATATAGTGGGGAAATATGTTGTGGTTTAGAACTGTTTCATAATTTAAAGAGAAAATGTGTAGCTGGCCGATAGCTCAGTTGGTCCTCTGAAAGTCATGGGTTCGAGTCATGGTCAGGCAGTTTCAGCCAGGGTTTAGAAGTGGTTTTACAACTGACAAATGTTTGATTCATTTAATAGATTGCATTAAATTTGCAATGGACAAAGGCAGTATTGCATGATACTTTGAGATCTAGAAAGGGCAATTGATACAGTTAATTACACTATACTGCACATGAAGAAGTTCTTTTTCTTCTTCTTCATGAAACTTCAAGCATCTGCCATATGTAATGACATTCTTACATGGTTTAAGTCTTATCTCAGCAGCTGGTGGATGAGGCTGGTACTCATTCTACTACTGCTCTGAATACCTATGGTGTTCATTTTAGGTCATCTTTTATGTCTAATATTTGTCAATGACATGTCTTCAACCCTAAGCAATAAGCTTTTATTATATGCAAAAGCACAAGTATCAGACATTGGAAGAAAAAATATGACCAGATTGATAAAAAACCTGTGTTCATCTTAAAAGTGTCAAAACCTTAAACAAATTGTAAATAATGCCCCCTTTTAAAAAATATACTTTAACTTGTTAGTTAATAGTATATTTTTAAAGGGGGTCATAATTTACATTTCTTTTGGTTTTTATGAACAAAGTTTTTTTATCAATCTGGTCATACTTTTTCTTCTCAGGTCCGATACTCGTGCGTGTGATTATATGCTGATGACTCGGGTATCCTTGTATCATGTAAAATAAATCTGAGGAAATTCTTTCTTATAGCATGAGTCTTTAAGATTGGTTAATTGACTATAAATTGTTTTTGCATCTTGGCAAGACAGAGTCTATTCTTTTTGGTTTAAGTTTCAACTTAAACTGGGCCTAGCCTCCAGGTAACGTGTAATAGTACTGCTTTAAAGTGCACATCTTTTGTTAAGTTTTTAGGTGCAAACCTGGATCAAATTCTTTTGGCGTCGCCCTTTGATGATTTGCATCAATGCTTTTCTTGTTATACTTTTTTTATACTTCATGGTATTAACAATGGTAGAATTAAGTATTGTGTAAAAACATACTAATTTACATTTAGGTATATGAATTTCCCCAAAATGCAAGCACTCTCATGAGGAAGGAATAGGACTATATTAAATTCATTTTTTCAGACGACGCAACTGACTCAAAATCACAATAATAGTATTTGGCATATGTCAAGTATCACAGTATATAATTGTGCTATGATTGATAGTAATGTGAATAAACGTAAACACTGATAGCATTTAAATCGCTTCCAAATACCCTGTTCCTGACAACATGTACTTTGCAATGTGTCAAGAATGCATGGCATTGCGGTCACATATTTATGGGATTCACTAAGGCTTAGCTCGAAACGAATTGCTTCATTACTTTTATGAATGATCAGAAAATTTACAAAAACGACATAGGCCAGACTTAATGCTTTTTGGCACTACCAATCGTGTAATATCAAGCACATTACAATTACGAGTAAATATACTATCTTAAGAGACATTTTGTATACGAAACTCGGGAGTAAGAAAAAGCCAGATCACGTTTTTTAACAAGAAACTATGTACCGGTTATGACTGTTAAGGTATGCATATACCTGAAAATATTTAAATTGATATAAAAACCCGGAAATTTCAATAAATAACAACTTTGCTCTTTTATAACATTCATTTTAAGATACATGAATTGATCCACTTAAAACTGAACACGGTATTTTTATTCTTATTTAATATTCCTTTCAAGACATTTTGTTATAATTTGCTATTCTTAGTTAATTTAATGTTTTCTGTAAGGGTTTTGTCTCAAAGTCAAGTTAATTTTCAAGAAACTGATACAATGCACTTGAATATAACGCGAGACATGTTATCAGTATACAAGTATACCCTTTGTTTGCCTTTATCGTCTCAAGACATTTTCTATTAATAAGGACAATGTATACAGTAATAGAAATGCGATATATCTGTCTGTTGTCATCTGTCTGAAGATATACTTGACATGGATGACATTTTAGTGACAAATCGAGCGATGGTTAATAGTGTTCCCCTAGCGTGAGCAGTAATGTCTTATTTTATCAACCCAAAGCTTCTTATTTTCAAAAAAGAGATACAGGCTCTTTTAAAAGACAAACTAATGTTCCGAGTACACATATTTACAGTCACAAAACTGTCATGGAAATAACAATGGCAATAACATTAAAGAAAAAAATACTGTTACAGTAATTGAAATAATAACAAGTCATGTCAATCAGTTTTAATGCATAGGAATATACCTTAATCGTTATCCAAATTTATTAAATATATCACAGATTTATTGTAAATTGGGACATGGTTTGAATAGCATATGGATCGTTTTACCTTATAAAACTTCATGAAAAAACATCTGCAAACAGGTATGATATTTTTAAAATAAAGTATGAGAATTTATTAATCAGTCGCATTAGAAAATGCATATAACTTTTATTTCTTTTAATTCAATTTTAATTAAGTCAAGATTTTTTTGAGATGAACAACACCAGCATTTTTACCAACTGAGCTTATTTTGTGATAAGTGTGCATCGTTTTAATCCTTAAGGATTCTATACATTATTTCGGTGAAAATACATTCTTCATTAGCAGAAAATGCCAATTTTATGCATTTTTTACTAAACGTTATGATAACACCTACATTGTAGTAGAATCAACTAAGTACCACGCAAGCAGATTGTGGAGACTTTTTATTATCAGCGGCACGATCGGGTCATTTGATATTGCAAAATAATATGTTATACAAATGCGAAGAATAACATCTAACGAGTGCGACATTTTAACAATTCACATGGCAGTTTCTAACATTTTGAAAAAAAAAATGATTGTAAAGAGAAAATATACATACATAAATAATAAAAAATATTTTCTGGGGCATAATGTTCCTGTAAAATAATGATAAAAAGTACCTCCTAATTTCAATCAATTAATAATATGTAAATTTGTGTAATAAATTTGTGTAAAAATGAACCTTAAATTATGATTAAATATATAAACAGGTACAATACAATTTCGGCTTGTTACTTTAAAAACATCTAATTAAATTGCAATTTTAAAAAAGCATCATATTGAAACTCATAAATTAATACTATCATAATGTAGATTTGAAGAATACCTTTACATTCATCTAATAGGAAAAATCCAGCTAAAAATATTATTTTCAAACCATGTTATACTGAAAAATTTGTTAACAAACCAAAGGAAATTAAACCATTAGGCCTTCGTTTAAAAGATGATTTAGATAAACTTAAAATTAATCCAGACAATATCCTTCAAAATGACGATGAGGATGTTCCACCTTGGACTTATAATTCCCCGGAAATAAATATTAACCTTTCAAATATAAAAAAGGCATCAAATTCACCTGAATATTTCAAAGAGAAGTTTCTAGCAATTAAGGAAGAACATGAAGATTTTATACATATTTATACGGACGGTTCAAAAGAAGGTTGCAAAGTAGGTGCGGCTGTGTTTGAAAATAATTTTACATCTAGTATGAGGTTACCAGATAATGCATCAATTTTTACTGCTGAAGCAAAAGCTATCGATTTAGCATTGTCATACATAGCACAGCATACCCACGATAAATTTGTGATATTTTCTGACTCGCTTTCTGTTTTAATATCCATTAAAAATAAAAAATCTGACAATATCATGGTAAAGAAACTTCTTTTACGATTTCATGATATACTCAAAACAAAATATGTTAAATTATATTGGATTCCAAGCCATGTAGGAATACGAGGAAATGAAAAAGTAGATGCTTTAGCTAAACAATCATTAGATTTTCAAAAAACTGACTTATTGTTACCTGCTTGTGATTTTAGACCGGCTATAAATAAACTCGTATCAGCTGAATGGAAAGCAAATTGGGACAATGCCGTTTTTAATAAACTTCACGATATAACCCCATCTCTTGATATGTCACCATCTCTATCTCTGTCAAACCGCCGTGATCAAATAGTTCTTCTTCGATGCCGAATTGGACACGCTAAAATTACCCACTCTTATCTCCTCACAAATGACAATGCCCCTTTCTGTGTAGGTTGTAATGAAAATTTTACTGTCAAGCATTTTCTTCTTGAATGTCATGATTTTTCACAGGCCCGTAATAGATTTTATTCTGTAAATTCACTCAAAGAACTTTTTAATACAATTCCATCAAAAAACATAATTGATTATTTGAAAGAGATAAACTTGTATTCTAGGATCTAATTGGCTCATTTCTATTGTCATTTACATTTTTTTTTAAATAATATTTTAAGCCAATTATAGCATTCGGCACGATATGGCCAGTTATGTGTTGACGTGCCGTAAAATTCCAAACAAACAAACAAACAAACAAACGTACGCTTAGGACAAATGCAAAAATTAAAAATTGTGCATACTCGAATTGATTTAGACATTTGCAATAAATCTACTACCCACCAAATCTATCATCGGCATAGACACAACTTTTATGCATATATTAAAATCTTATGGTATACATAGAATCTAGTTATATGAATGAGCAAAGTCTCTTTGAAAAAATAAAGTTTAACATATAGAAGAAAAAAATCAACTCACCGCGTATACAATATCCTAAAGTTAAAATATAAAATATAAAGTGATATCACTTTTCATGCACAACAGTATTACAGTGAAAATTTAATATATAATCGAGCTCTTCATTCTTTCAAAAGGCAATTTACTTCTCAGTATGAGCTATACATTATAACAGCTTGTAATTTTGCTATAACATATTTATATCAATCATTCCGTGAAAAATGAAATGTCTATCAGGTTGAATTGTGGTTATGAATGTTATAACTTTACATATTTTAAAGATAATGTCGGTAAGTGTGAAACGTAAACACTGATACTTCATAATCATGTATACAACATGAAGGGTTAATTTTATACAGAACACCAACAAATAAGATAATAAAACGTATATAAGCATAAACTTGTATTTAATTGAGTGATGCTACGATGAAAAAAATATAAAACATAAAAATAACCTTTGACATGTTCAGTTTAAAGTTACTTTATTTAATTTGTAAGTAACATTGTAGTCAAAATTCATGTTTATATCGCATTCAACATGTTGTTAATTGTTACATTTTACTGTCAGATGTTTCATTATCACATATCGAACTGTCTTAAACCTGCACCATTGACCTATTGTGTGAGGACATTTAGATCACTGACACACAAACATCAATAATCTAGTGAACAAGACGTAGTATAAATCAAAACTTTCACTGACATATTTAACAATTTAAAAGAAATTAACTCTGCGGAACTAAGAAACTAATTACCATTCAGGACATGTTTATTTCAAAGGCTATAAAAAGTAAGATCATAAAAGATGGCTTGATAATTACAATTTCCTGAATGAATCCTTTAAATTAAATACATAGAAGAACTGATTTTTATTTTGTTGTGTGTGTATGTTTGTGCACATGCGTGCGTGTGCGTTTATTTAATCAAATGAGCTTCAAAAAGGGTACACCGCTTGTGAGAAACAATTGGTCAGCGTAAAACTGAATATGGGTTCTATATGAGAAATAATGTGTGTAATTATCAAATTGTAAGGTGAGTGAAATTTATAATGTACGAAATAATATTCTATAAAATATACTTTGAATATTTAGAAGTAACTTCATTATCAATATGCGTAAAATCTGCAATGCAGAATATAGTAAAAGCTACTATATAGGTAGCGTACAATGAACAAAAAGTGTGAACTTTAAATCAAATTCTCGTTTTTATGCATTAGTTATTCATTAAATCATCTCGTCTTTGAGATATCTTATGGTACAAAATGCTCGTCAATCCTTTGCTTTTTGCCTTAATATCTTTTTCACTTTTTAGGTTTATAGGTATTCCCTCCATGTTGTCTTCGTTACGACATTGTAACACATGCGCTTGATAGCAAGTATCTATTTTGAAATATATTGACATTGACAGTCTTGCCGTTTTGAACCATATTAAACCTCCTGAGGATATTAACGTTTATGCTATTATTTCGTCTCCACTACCTTAATAAACAATCAGATATAACAAAGGACCACATATGTAAAGCGTTTAGTAAATCTGACCCAACACGTATTTAGTTTAATTAAATAATGTGTTATATACAAACAAAAAAATACGAACAGGAAATCAATTCATTACAATTTTGATTCTTAGGTGTATGAGTGATGAAAACTGTCTATTTTCAAGAAGTACTTTTTAATTTTGTATCAATTGTTTTTTTTTTGTGTGTTTTTTAATCATTTAAATAAAGATATAAACGTCAAACGTATGAACAAGATAACAAAAATAAACAAAATTATTAAAAAGATGGCACAGATTAAATGGATATTTTTTCAATTTGCATGTAAAATTAATATGTCAGCTATAAAATGTTTCTTTTTATCATCTGAAACAAATAAAGTATTAAATGAAAAGAGAATAACAACATTGTACAACATACCGATCATACGAAGATCCCGAATGTGATCTTTTAAAGTATGTATAATAATATGTATTAATAGGGTATTGATATTACCTTTAAACTTCCTGGACGTATAATGACAAATTCACAAATACTAATCGAATTGTAAATTATGAGTGCACGAGACTTGCCAACAGAATAAGATAAAGAGCTTACACTTTTCTCAGAAAAATAGTAAATGCGACGTTGTTTAAGGACAACTTGATATGGAAAAGTAAGCCCTCACATTTATGGGGGTATCGAAAAAGCACTTGTATGCGACAATACTTTCTTATTCCATAACAAATAGTTGACAAGCATTTGCGAGTGTATCTCTTTTTTGTCGTTTTAACGAGTGAATTGTTAATGAAATACAATTATGGGCTTGATTCAATGTGAAACGTTTTCCAATAGGTAGTAATGTTAATGACACCTTGTAGCCAGCTTGAAATGACTGCAACGTGTCAGTAAAGCTTTAAATATAAGTTCAGTTGATTCATAAAACATTTTATATCGATTATATAAATAAAGTAAAGACCATTTTTAGGTTTGAGTTCAGGATGGTTATATGCAAATAATATATCAATTGTAATTTACCGATATGATATTAACACAAACATTATGAACTGAAAGAAGAAAATGTTATGTTTTTACATTACATGTAATTTATTATTTTGCTTTCACATTTCAACACATTTCTGTTGAACTATTTAACAAAGGTAAAATATATCCATTGTTTTAATGGGATCACCATGAAGGTAATTCTGTGTACTAGCTACAATAACAGTTGCAACTAAAATGAAATATCAAAATATGATAGTGATATCAATGATGAATTGGAACAACATCATCTTAGATAATTAATTAATCTCGACAATTTATAAAGGGACCGTTAAAGTTTAAAGCTTGTAAGAAAGTCAATATGTCTACAGTTTCCCCGTTACCTTTTATAGTTTGAGTCTATTGTTTACGTTATTCAATAACGTCAATAAAGACATTTAGTTTTATATTTCTTTCTAACCATATGGTTCGCTTAGGCAGTGTAGTGTGATGGCGATATATGCTTTTACATATTGAAATTGAACATATCATCTAAAGTTACTTCACTTTTTTGTAATAAGAAACTGTTTTTATAACATATTAAAAACGAAAATATATGTTAAATAGATTAAATGGCAAACTTGAAGATCGCCCACAAGGCAAAACGGATAATGTTGCAGGTTTGATTTGACTTAGTCATATTTTGAACGTCAGCGGGAAATGCAGTGTTTGATTTTATATGTTTATTGTTCAAATACTTTGTAAAATCACCAGCCTTGATGATATACAACAGCAGATCAAAATTCGGTCAGTACATTATTCTACAACAACGCACATAATATGGACATCTATTTTCCAAACTGAAATGGTTCCTGTCTAGTGTTTTCATTATGACCACATGTTAAAAATAAATAAGGACTTTATAATGTTAAAACACAGAACATTTATCATAGATAGACTGTATATTTGTTATTGAAAAAGCGAGCGTGTTTTATCAGAACACATGGAAAGAAATAAAATTTTATCAAAATCTTAGTACTGTTTATCTTAATAACAATTATGTGCTTATGTCTAACATAATATTGTTACAAAGTTTAATTAGCGATTGGTTGTTAAATTACATTATTAATGTTCCTTGAAAATTAGAAATTCTTAGAAATGTTTCTAGGGGTAAAAAATAAATATTTCCTCACTAAAATATCAACACAGAAACAAAAACGTAGAGTATAAATGACATTTTACAGTGTACTCTGTACGCAATAAAGGTGATCTCAGGCATTTTAAGAACAATGTACTCGCCCTGGGTATATAAACTGAATTTAGAGCTTTCTCCGTAGTTGACATACTACAAGTATCAATCTTTCACCCTCCCAAGGGAAATCATTAACGCCGTGAAATAGCAATCTTTAGAGTAGGAACTGATATTTTGTTACATTGTCTTCTCAAATACTTTATCATACTTTATCATATTGAGGCCTCAGATAATTTCAAGTGATGACTGTCTCACTGCGCCCGTAATGACAATTAATATGGCCATGGGAAAAAAATATGAACGAAAAAAGACCTGTCAAAATACTTACAATTATAATGAAGTATTTGATCATGTCGAATTTTGTAGCAAAATCCGATTACTACTCCGATTATATTTTAAACGATAAGCATCAAGTTAAAACTAATTTGATACGTAACAGTGCTTTCATCTACTTAAGAACTTTTAGAAAGCAGAGAACGAAATTTGTAAACATTAGATCTTATGGCAGTTAAAGATCATTGTAAGGATTTACCTAATTATAAAAAACGAATAGTGTATGTTAAATTTATATAAAAAGGTGTATTTTACAAACACGGACTATTGGTGGTAAGGTTAAATGCATTTATCATTTCCTGATATCTAAAAACAGTGTCTAAAAACCTAAAATGTATTTAATTACGAAAATGAATAAATGATTGTAAACTGATTCGCATATCCATGCATACATTGTTGTTTAGTCATTATTTATCATTTTAAGATGTTAACATTTCGAAGACTGGTCTAGGTGCCAACGACCAGTATATAAAAATTCATGGTCAAAATGGCGTGAAATAAATGAGACCAAACAACTAAATAACATCTAAATTAATATCTAAAACAAATTAACGAGAGAGAAATTGAATGCATGCACAGTTTGATCAAACTTGTCCAACATTCAAGCTACGAAACCGTGATACTCAACTGACGTGCGTTTCGTCCGAATGTAACTATATGTGCGTTTCTTTGTTTCAAGAGTCATTTACATTGCATTAATTTTGAATACAAGGAATTTACAATAAAACAGAAATATACATGTGTAATTAATAAAATATGAAAGTAATTTTAGTTGTATTTGTCGTATAACATTTGGAGATAAAAATTAAAAATACGTAGGTCACAAATACAATATACGTTTCTTTCTGAATAAGTTTTAGATAAGCATTCAATGAAAAGGATATTTCCGATTAAGTCATACTTTAATAAGCCAGTCACTTCCATGATGCTATCACATGTACATATATAAATAGGTGATTGTAACTGATTGACGGACAAGTAAAAACGCTACTTCAAAGGTAACTGCATTTCATTCCTTGCTTTAATACGCGGTATATTTATTCTTTATAATATTTTAGACTTTTCAGAGAAAACTTGGGATTTTATTACTTGCGTCTATAAGTAAAACCATAGTATATAAAATTCAAAATATAAAGTATACCCTTTAAACAATATTTTATGTATACATACATCAGACCAGAGGGAAATAATGTTTATACGTTTGACAGACGGCCACTAAATAATGCAAATATAATTGGTAATGAAGGTTTGCAAAAAGGCTTTAGAAATGACAAGGAAAGGCGGCGTGAAGAGCCTTTCATTACATACATAAAACATCTGTGTTTGTAGGCGTCAACAAGATGATGCAACATGCTAGACAAGATGATATGACGTACGACAAACAGCGCTCAAATCAGGATGAATGGTCATGTACGCTTACTCTGTTTATTTTGTACCGGGGAACTAACATGTAATGTTATGCAGTCAATATAAACAAGACAATAGTACAAGTAACTAGAAATCGTAATCAATACAATATATTTGTATTTATTAATTTTTTTATTTCTATTATTTATTTATTTATTTATTTATTTATTATTTATTTATTTATTTATTTATTTATTTATAAAGTCATTTGTTCATTTTCACGTGATAACATTAAACGCGGTAATACCAATTAGACTTAACCATCATCTTAAATTAATTAGCTCCCTATTCATTTACCTGTAATATTAAGGGGGAATACTCGTTCTGATCAATTGTATCATTATATCTTATTCCTTAATTGTCGACAAATGTAAACCGAACACTCTTTCGAAAAATGTTGAAAAAAACGAGGTTTCCTTTCTAAGAAAACCTTATGAATTAATTTTCTCTATACACTCGTTAATGAAAGGAAATCATCAAACCATGACGCAACTTTAAATAGCAAGCTTCGTATAAGTCGAACATGATAACGTTTACATTAATTAGTCGTACCATAATGATATAATGGGTTGTGCGAGTTATTCAGTTATTACATTTTGCATTTTTATTGCAATATAGAAGAATATAATTCGGAATGGATACGTAAATCCCAGTAGCGTAGTGGTTAGAGAGTTCAGATTATGCGTTTAAGTTAAGTAAAGTACGTATTTTTTATTTTTGAGTTTAAATCTGTAATTGTGCAATATTTTTGTGTCTGCAATGTTTTTAATTTAAAAAAAATCATATTCTCAATAATAAACCAATATTTTTTTTTGTACACGGTTTAGCAAAATTGAATGCATTTGATTTTAACAGTCATTAGAAAGATTAAATAGAATTTTCAATTCATTTCTATTTAAAACTCTGAATTCAATTTCCAAACAAAAAATGAAAAAAAAAATGTCCTTTCCAGGAATCGCACCAGGATCTTTACACTGACGAAGCCAACACTCAACCTCTACTCTATTACGCTGAACGGAAAACAAATGAGTGATTGTTTAGGTGTTTAAAGATTTAGGCGATACATTTCTTGTTTTAAATAAGAATTATCGACACCACTATTTTTTTCAACATTTTTTTTTTGATTTTCAAATCAACAAAACGTCTAAAATTTTGAAAAGTGAATACTTTTATTTTTGTAAATCCAAAATAGAGATGGAAGTTTTATGTCACGTGCAAAGGCATAAAAAATATTGAATCTTCAAGTAAATTACACGTAACACGCAATCAAAAATTAATTAAATAACTTTTTACCATCTTATACTTTATATTTGTGAGCCGATCTATAGCGTTAAAGCATTTCTATATAATCTGTCGAGTTCTATATTGAAAATATATGACAGTTTTGTGACAACATCGAATGATATATTGTCTGTTGCTAGTCATATGACGTAACTTCAAATCTATCCTACTTTAGAATGGTATAGTGTCTAAATAAACAATTGGAATTCTGGAGGACGACTTTTCTATACGACTATAGATATTATATACAATTACAACAAAATCCATAACATATATTTGGGTAAGCTTAAACGTATTGAAATAATAATGACACATTTGAGTCCTTATTTATCAGAAACCATCAAATGTTTCTCAACAAAAAATAATGTCGTTAGAATAATGATTTCCTGTTTATCTTGTTACCAGTTAATCAATTGTCTTGTTTCATTAAATATAAACTCCAGATAGAACCATTCATATATTTTCTTAATTCAAAATGAGAATTGTATAAAGAAAGGTACCTGTGTTCATCTGTTAATGTGATTCAAATTGATTTATACCTATTACTTTCAAATAAATATTTTTTTTATTATCGCTTTCATACATTAATTTCTGACGTTCTTGTAATTTAAATATTTTAACCACAAAAACAACCATGACGGGAACTTCTTATATCATTCATATTTAAACATCACTACCTTATTACAAAGACGTTTTTTTTGTCTCTTTATGATTTGAAGATCTTTTGTTTATATATTTAAGGTGCAAAATAACAAATTATTACGACACATGTTTTGTTCCGATATACGTCATGTATGATACATAAAACATTTGACTGTCTGTAAGATATGCTGACATTTTGAACGAAACATCTATCAAGCATAAAAATGACATATTGGCAAAATAGAGAAAGTGTAAAATCTAATACAACGATGGGAACATTTTCGATAGGTAATGAAACCAAAAAAAACATGTGTCCGTCAATGTATTAGCTTGCACATTTTTTGCAGCAAAACAGTCTGTTTTATTTTAGTCTAAAGGAATCAATTTACAAATCATTTACAAGCATATGCAGATGAATCTCTTTTTTGTCCTTATTCCGATTGACTTCTGTATTAAATAATATTGCTGGCTTGATGCAACGTTGAACATCTCATTTTTCAAAAAGTATCACAGTTAATGAATCATGAAATGACTATAAATTGTACGTAAAGTTTAAAATATAATTTCCGTTCTATCCATGAAACATACCATATCGATTTTTATCAATGTATAATTAAGATGTTTAAAGGTAGGAGTTCAGGTCGGGTATATCGAAGAATTATTACATCAATTGGAATCTATAAGATGATTTTAACACACACATTAGGATAATCCTGGTCTGTTATAGCATTCCTATTGTAACGTCACATATATTTCTTTAACAAGTTAAACAAATCAAATTTTCTGTTAATAATTTCTTTTGTCCGATGGAATGACCATGAAAGGAAATCTGTTAACAAGATAACTATAACATGTCAATATTTAAGATATCAATATATATCAACAATATAATTTGAGATAATGAATTACCCTGGACAATTTATAACGGAACCGTTAATGCAAACAGTTTCCCGGTAACAGTTAATTGTTTGAGTTCATTGTTTGCACTTTTCAAAAACGTCAATAAATCATTTTTTTTTATATTATTCCCGAACCATATGTTTTGCTTACACAATGTAGTGTGATGGTGACATATGCTTTGCATTAATTTACTTTTTGTAACAACAAACTGTATTTGTTACTGATTAAAACGGAAACATGTGTATATAAAGTAAACAAGAGCCATGTCAACATTGCCATCCCCCGACGAATGTGTTTGCTCATTGGAAGAATGTTTATGTAGTAGATCAGAATACTTCAATTTTAAGAGATCTTTTGGTAATGCAAACTGATGGCTGAAGTGATTACAGATTTGAAACCTATGTGAATACTGATGGCTGAAAATAACAAAGGACAATAACTGAAAAATAATGCAGGGTAGGTTATCATTCTTATGTGCTGCACCCCTCCTCATTAAAATCTATCCATCTATAAAGTTTCAAGTTGATACCTCAAATACTTTTTGAGATAAGCTCTTGACAAAATAGTATGAAAAGGAACAAAGGGCAATAACTCAAAAATTCTATAGCGAAGAGTTATCCTTCTTGCGCACAGCATTCCTCCTAAAAAAGATCTATCCACCTATGACATTTCATGTTGACATCTCAAACACTTTTGAGTTATGCTCCACTCAGGTGAAAAATAAAGTATGAAAAATAACAAAGGGCAATAACTCAAAACTTATGAAAGGTAGAGTTATCATTATTGTGCACTGCACACCTCCTGAGTGAGATCTATGCACATATGAAGTTTTATGTTGATATCTCAAAGGCATTTTGAGCTCTGGACAAAAATTAATTTTGAAAAATAAAAGTAGAGTTATCATTCTTGTGCGCTGCACTCCTCCTCAATGAGATTCATCCACCTATGAAGTTTTAAGTTGATAACTCAAATACTTTTTGAGATAAGCTCTGGACAAAATAGTATGAAAAAGAACAAAGGGAAATAACTCAAAAATTGTATAGGCAAAAGTTATCATTCTTGTGCACAACATTCCTCCTAAAAAAGATCTATCTACCTATGACATTTCATGTTGACATCTCAAACACTTTTGAGTTATGCTCCACTCAGGTTAAACATTAAGTATGAAAAATAACAAAGGGCAAAAACTCGAAAATTATGACAGGTAGAGTTATCAATATTGTGCACTGCACATCTCCTGATTGAGATCTATGCACCTATGAAGTTTCAAGTTGATACCTAAAATACATTTTGAGATAAGCTCCGGACAAAATAGTATGAAAAAGAACAAAGGGCAATAACTCAAACATTATATAGGGAAGAGTTATCATTCTTGTGCACAACATACCTCCTAAACAGATCTCTCTACCTATGACATTTCATGTTGACATCTCAAACACTTTTGAGTTATGCTCCACTCAGGTAAAAAATTAAGTATGAAAAATAACAAAGGGCAATAGCTCAAAAATTATGTAGAGTAGAGTTATCATTCTTGTGCACTGCACACTTCCTGAGTGAGATCTATGCACATATGAAGTTTTATGTTGATATCTCAAAGGCTTTTGAGTTATGCTCTGGACAAAAATTAATTTTGAAAAATAACAAAGGGCAATAACTCAAAAATTATGCATGGTGGAGTTATCATTTTTGTGCACTGTACTCCTTCTCAATGAGATTCATCCACCTATGAAGTTTCAAGTTGATGCCTCAAGTACTTTTTGAGATAAGCTCTGGACAAAATAGTATGAACAAGAACAAAGGGCAATAACTCAAAAATTGTATAGCGAAGAGTTATCATTCTTGTGCACAGCATTCCTCCTAAAAAAGATCTATCTACCTATGACATTTCATGTTGACATCTCAAACACTTTTGAGTTATGCTCCACTCAGGTGAAAAAATAAGTATGACAACTAAAAAAGGGCAATAACTCAAAATTATGAAAGGCAGAGTTATCAATCTTGTGCACTGCACACCTCCTGAGTGAGATCTATGCACCTATGAAGTTTCATGTTGATATCTCAAAGGCTTTTTGAGTAATGCTTCGGACAAAAATTTATTTTGAAAAATAACAAAGGGCAATAACTCAAAAATTATGCAAAATAGAGTTATCATTTTTGTGCACAGCACTCCTCCTTAATAATGTCTATACACCTTTGAAGTTTCAAGTTGATACCACAAATACTTTTTAAGATATGCTCCGGACAAAAATTTCGGACGGAAGGACGGATGGACGGACGGAGACTTTTTTTCTTTATCCCCCGCCGCCTTTTCGGCGAAGAATGATAAAATGGAAAGCCAAAATAGCACACAAAGGCCAAATTGAAAATGTTACTGAGTATGGTTATAGAAGCAATGGAAAATGCAGTTTAACAATTTTAGACCCGTATTGCAATAAGAAGTTAAAAAATAAATTCAAATATATATTGTGCACTGAATGTTTGAATATATTTGTTTATTGTTCTAATGCTTTGTAGTAAATAGCCAGGCTTCGATACATATTACGGCATATCTGAATAAAGCAAGTGCATTATTCTACAACAAAGCACCTTATTATAATTAATAATATATATTTAAACAAGCTTTCAAGAATTTCTTGTCCACTTTTTTACCACCTTTGCAGAAATAAATAGAACTTTATAATGTAAAACACATTTAACATCTTAAATTGTATATCATTTCTCAAAGATAAAATCTGTCTATCAGTTATTTAATTGAAATGTTGTGTTAAACAAAGCAGTTGACGTTAAATAAAGCTTAGTTTTAATCACAGCATTCTTTATTTTATGTGCCGTTGTATAACATGATATTATAACAGCTAAAATCTCAGAGTGGTAGAAAAATTGCATTATTAAAGTCCCTTGAAAATTATGCATTCATAGAACTATTTACAGAAGTAAGAAATAGATATAACCATAAACAGGCGGGGAATATAACTGACATTTAACAGACTGATTGTACTTTTTTTACACAATAAAAGTGATGATAATGCACTTTCAGAGCCATATACTCGCCAATGGCATATTTACTGAACGCTCCTTTGACAACAGACTACAAATATCAGACGGAAATCATTTACTCCACGAAATAGAAGATTTTTTGTAACAACATATTTTAGTATTTATATTGTCTTCTCTTACTTTTCTTCTTTACATACTTTGATATATCATCTTCAGGTCTGATAACAGTAACTGATATTCGTTGCTATGTATTATCTTACATACTTTGGTATATCATATAAGTGTACCAGATAATTTCTAGTAATGACTCACTCATTGCGTCTTAAATGACAATTTATATGGCAATGTGACAACTAATTATGAAAAAAAAATGTAAAAAACTTACAATTGTAATGAAGTATGCATTTGATCATGGTGATTATGTAATGAAATCCGATTTTTTCTCCTACTACATGTCAAACGATATGCGGCAAGTCAAAAACAATGTGATCAGTAACAGTGAACTCATTTACAGCCATTATTGAGAATAGCTACTTTAAGCAGCGGTCATTGAAATCTGTTTATATTTAATCTCGTGACAGGTCAAAGATAATTGGAAGGATAAACTTGATTTAAGAAAACGAGTTTCATTTCATCTTGAACATGTATCTAAAACCAAGTACGAGTACTTCAAAATGTATTTGAAGCACAGGAGAGGTTAATGATATATCTGAAAATACAAACTAGTATGTAACCTCAAATTGTATTTTTAGTGTAAATTTAACAATTTAAAAGGTCTCTCAACACAGCATAATTTAAAATGTTGCATGTTACAGTAGTCAATGGAAGTTGTGATCGGTATTTCCTTTAAGCAGATTTCAACGTTCAGATACAGAATAAGATAATTTAGATTATAGTAACATTAACAGATGTGTTATGTTAATCTTGTGTAAATGTGAAATGTGTTTAAAACGTACCAATCAATAAAAAACAGTGTATAATCCCTATTCGAAAGAGTGCGTTTACCTTACACATGAAACAATAAGCAGACCCAGTAAACGTCATCTTCCTTGTTAGTATTTTTTACTATTTAGGTGTATCAAGTTGCATAAGGCAGAAACATGAAAATACAACATGAATTGTGGAAACCTTAGCTGACATTGCGCAGATCAAAGGCCGAAATGACTAACACGGACAGAAAAGGAACCAAATAATAATTGTATCATAGTTTGGGGACCTTTCTGTTGAAATGTGTCAAGAGTTAAATCGTATACATATACATGTACAGTGTGTTAACTGGAGTGCAGGTATTAGTTACCCGCACTGCAGAGCATGCCCATTGATTGGTCCATTTTGTCTGGGGTTTACATATTGTGACGGCGGGGAAAGCGAAAGCGAAAGAAATATCATATTCAGATGCTCGTTCATTGGTTCCTTTTTTCATATTGTGACATCAGGGAACGTGTTTTTATTTTTAACTATGATACAAAAGAGAAAGAACATCAAATCACTCGGCAATCTGATTTATACAAATCGTACAAATCAGATAGCCTTGTGTTTCGATGCTCTTTCTATTACTTAATTCAAATTTAAGAAGAAATCAATTATCTCATAGGGCTGCGAAGAAATGTATAAGCATAACAAATCTTTACAGGGAAGGCTATTTTTATGAACGATTGTGAGGATGACTCCATGTTGAAGGCAACTATTGTGTTTCGTTGTTATTAGTAAGTGTTTTGGCCTCATAACAAGTGCCTCTTTAACATAAAATATGCTTATTTCAGTATTATATGATACAAGTTGTTATAACACTAACGTAATATATGCGTTATAATAAATAAATAACGCCGAAACACAAAAGTCGTCGTTTGTAAGGTAGCCAAGTATTCATACGAATGATCTTGAAACGTTAACTTTTTTCTGTGAATTTGTTAATGAATTTTGGAAATACAATGCTTTAATGGTCGTATGTACTGTTTCATGCCCTTTGATTTTATATAGTATGAATTATATTGACTAAATTACTTGCCATGTTGCTCGATTCGGCCATAGATTTTTAAAATTCTGCGGTTTAATTATATTCCTGCATTTCTAAATATGCACGGCGGTATTCTTGAAAATACTTTATATGATGTTTTTTTAGTTGTTATGATGATAACAGAATGTGTTACTGACGACACAATGATACTTTAAATAAAAGGAACACCTAATGAACAGTCTGGAGAGATAGGCCTTTTGAAGCTAATGTAAAATCAAACAGAGTATAAAAGAATATTCTTAAAGATTCACTTGAAAAAAGGAAATAATGTGTCAAAGCTAATGTTTGCCAAAGTGGCTTCATATAAAATAAGCGGAAGGGAACGAGTTAACACAGTTACTTGTCAATTATCAAGTCTCTACACAATACGTTTTCTTGATAACAGTTGACTTTCATGAAAGGTTTGTTCAGAGTGAGTAAATATGGGCTAACATCGTTATTGACCAGAGGGAAATTATTTGGATAATCTTGACAGACAACCAATAAATAATGCAAATATAAATATATTATTGGTAATGGAAGTTTGCAGAAAGGTTTCAGAACATTTAATTGCATAAATTTGAAAAGAATAAACTGTAGAAGACAAGGAAATAATGCTACATGGTAGACAAGATGATATTTTAAGTATAATACAATTGCATGGACAAAAAACTAGTGATGTATTGGATGGAGTCTTTATTAACCATAAGGTAAAAAATAATAAAGAACAATGTATCGGTACTAATTACGTGTGCTTAAATTCTTCTTGGCTAATAGCAATGAAAAAAAACCTTAAATGAGATAATATTAAGAAAACACACTTATATTTTATGTTAACGAAGGTTATTTAGTAGGCAGTTGATAACAAATGTTGTGAAAATGTGACAAGTACAGGCTTACTGAAATTAAATATCCAATGGTTTACTTTTAATGTTGAATCTGCTTCTATATTAGAGCAAAGCAGTTCAGTGAGAGTTTATCAGTGATACAAAGTTCTTCAATACACTATGTAAACACCATTATGTTTTAGGTCATTATAACAGAATCCAAAGTGATAAATAAAGCAGTTTAAATATTAAAGGAACGTGAGAGCGAGAAAAACGCCTGACTTTGGGTTTAAAAATTATGATGTATTTGCATGTGACTTACAAGAATCTGTTCAAAATAAACGTTAGCTTTACTGTTGACCTTTTCAATAAATGTTCGCAATATTATAGAATGGCTAACTCAATTGTTGCGAAACATGACAGAAATCAACAAAAAACGTCAATATAGATAAACATCAATACATATATATTATATTAAAATTAAAGAATATAAACTATCCATATCTAAAAAGTTGAAGAAATGTTTGAATACCTTTATTTCTTTTAATCCAAATGCGAGACGAAAGTTTTCTACCGCGAGTAAGTTCATAAGAAGTATTGTATCTTTAAGTTAAATAAACACGCAATGAACAATTACTTAAATAACATTTTACCATCCAATACTTTATCCCTGTAAGCAGACATATAGCGTAATAAACGGGTATATGGGTTTCGAAATGATACATGTTAGTTTTATATGTTTTATGCAGGCTCCAGTGAAGAATCGCTAAGACAACCATTCATATATTTTATATTACTATAAACCTAAGAATTCATACAAATAGGTATATCATCTTATAATATGACAAAAATGATATATATCTAAAACTCCATACAAAAGATGGTAATTATCAATATCGGTTTCATACATACATTAATTAATGGTCATCTTTGATTTACATAGTTTATGCAAACTGTCATGAGTTTATACCTTCTACAAATAAATATTTAACTTAGCTAGTAGCTTCTCAATGCAAATAATAATAATAAGTGTGTTAAAATAAGCTGAGTACAATATTGAATTTTATTAGACGAAAAAAAAACTGTTTTACCGAGTCTGATATAGGTTTTGCAGCGATGTACGTGTCCAATAGAATCAGTATTGATCCCAACCATGTTTAATGAACCATTTGTTTCATACCACCATTTTGTAACATTTTGACAGAACGTTATTATTTCAGTTAGTATGGATATATATCTTTAACTTCATACAAAAGATGGTAGTTATCAATATCGGTTTCATACATACATTAATTAATGGTCATCTTTGATTTTCATAGTTTATGCAAACTGTCATGAGTTTATTTCTTTTACAACTAAAGATATAACTTAGCTAGTAGCTTCTAAATGCAAATAATAATAATAAGTGTGTTAAAATAAGCTGAGTACAATATTGAATTTTATTTGACGAGAAAATAACTGTTTTACCTATATTGGATCAGGCACTAGCCGAGTCTGGTATAGGTTTTGCAGCGATGTACGGGTCAAATAGAATCAGTATTGTTCCCAACCATGTTTAATTACCAATTTACCACCATTTTTGTTACATTTCGACAGAACGTTATTATTTCAGTTAGTACATGTAGTATAGATTTTGAACTCTAAAAAAAAAGAAAAAAAAATGAAAATGACGCAAGATGGGAGCAATATGAATATACATATAATATGAAATTGTTTGACTCAGGAAATGAAAAGCAGCTATAAGGCGTATTATATAGCCCCTTTGCTCTAGAAATAAAAAAGAGGCTAAATTGATAATATTGTGTCCTATAATGATTTCTATAGGAACATCACGGGGTGCAAATGCTGAAAATGTATTGGTTATATTTTATAATGAGTGAAATAAATACGTGTAACTTTGTGAATAAAGGAACGGAAAAAATCCCTTTCAATTGATGCTTGTAATATCATGTTCAGATTAATATGTTCAGCGTTCTTTCATGTTTTTATCTTTAAATTTTCAAATCGATTTTGCAGAACTTTTATTCTTTCTATCACTGCAAGTTGTCTTGTTTAGAAGTATACATTAATCATTTGATATAAAGTCGCATAAAGTAGTCCAAATATAGCATAAAGATATGAAACAAAAAATAAACCATGCATAAAACCATGTACTTACAACATTATCATGAATGTTCAGTATCGACATGCGTAATGTATGATACATGACTTCTTAACACCCTGTAACATGTGTTTACATTTTTACTAGAATTTATCAATTATTAAACAAAAAAACAGAAAATGCCATACATGTATCTGATGCATCGTTGGGCACATTTCCGCTAGGTATTGAAACACACACGCCTTGTGTCACCCTTTGAAAACAAGAATAAAGCTGTAACATTAATGGGAGTATCGACAAAACACATTAAAAGGGCACCCATGTGTGATTTGATTGTTAAATTAAATACAGATCAATGACATGTCTTCTTTTATAGAACAAGCCCTTTTTTGCTTCTTTCTCATGAAACCTGATAGTCATAGTTATTTGCGTCGAGTTTTCATCAAATTATTGCATTTGATTTTTTTAAGGAAAAAAATATTTATTGATTAACAAAGTAAAGATACAAATTTGCTTGATGGAAAACATTCACTTTAATTATAGAAAGATATAATTTCGCCTTTTCAATAGAGGAAATAAGAATCCCTAAAAACAGCCCAACACGGCAAAATTGAAAACGTTGCAGGTCAGTTTGATTGAGTCTGTTCATAGACGGTACTGTCCACGCCCCCTAGCACCGGCTTAAGCAGAATTCAACATTTAACATGAACTGGTACAATTCTGAATTTCGAAACATCCGCAGATTTGTTCATATGGCGGTAATAATGTAACTTTCAATGTGACACGTAAGTGCCATTCCATGAAAAGCGGCATATGGCCCCCAAGTAAAAAAGCGCGTAAGACATTTAACTTATTTAACTTTTCTAATTTGAACCGTTACATTTTACCAGTAATGTCTCGATTTGTTTTTTAAAGTTAAACAATTAAACAATAGACATTAATTAAATATTTAATCAATAGTTTAATCTGATATTGCAAGCATCTGTGTACTTGTTATTGTGAATATCAACGGAACAAACACTTAGATAAATCTGTAATGCAATATGTACATCAAAATGTTATTCTTTTATTTAATGTAGCAGATCCACGCTTTCGTAGAAAATTGTCTATTGTCCTATAATTTTATTTGTAACATCAAAGGATAACAAGAGGGCCATGATGGCCCTGAGGTCGCTCACCTGTATATAGCCCCCCACACACCTATAAGAAGATGTTTCATGCTAAACATCTAAGCTCTAGCTCATTGGGCCTTTTAAAAGAAGATTTTTTTAAGTTTTTACTATAAACATATAGTTAAAAACAATGACACCCTTGGGGCGGGGCCAGTTTTGACCCCAGGGCTTTTATTTGAACAAACTTTGTAGACACTTACTAGAAGATGTTTCATGCTTAATATCTAAACTCTAGCTATTTGGGTTTTTTCAAAGAAGATTTAAAGTTTTTGATATACACATTTAAGGAAAATCAATGACCCCTTGGGCGGGGCCAATTTTGACCCCAGGGCTTTTATTTGAACAAACTTTGTAGACACTCGCTAGTAGATGTTTCAAGCTTAATATCTAAACTCTAGCTATTTGGATTTTTTCAAAGAAGATTTCTTTAAGTTTTTTGCTATACACATATAAGGAAAATCAATGACCCCCAGGGCAGGGCCAATTTTTACCCCAGGGCTTTTATTTGAACAAACTTGGTAGACACTCATTAGAACATGTTTCATGCAAAATATCTTAGCTCTAGCTCTTTGGGATCTTTAAAAGAAGATTCTTTAAGTTTTTACTATATGCATATAGGGAAAATCAATGACCCCCTGGGGCGGGGCCAATTTCGACCCCAGGGCTTTTATTTGAACAAACTGCGTAGACACTCACTAGAACATGTTTCATGCAAAATATCTTAGCTCTAGCTCTTTGGGATCTTTAAAAGAAGATTTTTTAAGTTTTCACTATATGCATATATAGGGAAAATCAATGATCCCCTGGGGCGGGGCCAATTTTGACCCCAGGGCTTTTATTTTAATAAAGTTTGTAGACACTCACTAGAAGATGTTTCATGCCAAATAACTAAGCTCTAGCTCTTAGGGGTTTTAAGAAGAAGATATTTACAGTTTTTCCTTTCGGTTGCCATGGCAACCAGAGTTCTGCATGGAATTAAATTCTTTGAAGGTGACCACTATAGGAACACTCCTGTGAAGCTTGGATGAAATTGGCCTTGTAGTTTATGAGGAGATGTCATTTAAAGTAAAAGTTT
The DNA here is from genome assembly GCF_026571515.1 of Ruditapes philippinarum. Taxonomy (NCBI): domain Eukaryota; kingdom Metazoa; phylum Mollusca; class Bivalvia; order Venerida; family Veneridae; genus Ruditapes; species Ruditapes philippinarum. The sequence continues at coordinate 139,582 of NW_026865770.1, read as the reverse complement.
ACGGACGACGGACGGACGACGGACGGACGGACGGACGGACACCGGACGAAAAGTGATCACAAAAGCTCACCCTGTCACTTTGTGACAGGTGAGCTAAAAAGCTACCAGACACATATGATGGGTTGGGGCTTTTGTTTATCAGTGGTTATTCAATTAAAATGTTCACTGATATTTGTTGTAAATGAGTCATGTCTGATATAATTGAATTGTTATTGCAGTTTATGTAAGGGGATCTGATCAGAACACAAAGGCAACAAGTTTATCACAGTTCTAGAATTCAATTAAGTCTGGGGCAAATAACAATGCAAGAGTTATTATGTATATGTGAGTCATAATTGTAAACATAAGTTCTGTAAAGCATTTCCGAAACAAAATCTAAATAATAATAGGAAAGTTGCCCGCTTAGAATAAAAATGACCATTATTGATATTTTTGTAAAGATAATAGAAATATAAGAATATGTCAGGGTATTCGCAAAGGTTGAGTTTTATTATTAAAAGAATTGCGGGTCACACTCTATTAGCCATAGGTTAATTGAACTTATATCCCTAGCTTGTGTAACATGTTAAGACTGAGAGAGGTTGTATATTGTTACTGGCGACAGACATCATTTTGTAATAACAAAGGAATTGGCATGGGACCCAGATAATGTTTTGATAATGTAAGTCTTTCTAATATGCCTTTGTAAGATGTAGAAATCAGAAAAGCCATGTCTTATTTATGTAAGTAAAACTGTTACTAACTAGTGTTTCCGTACATGCAAGAAAATTATGTACCTATTAAAGTCAAATATACTTATTCCATTTAGGTCAATCAGTACAACTTTAGAGTTATTTTATGGAAAAGATAAGATAACCTTCCTTAAAAGTACATTTGATAACATGAACTTCTTGCCTAGTGACATTAAATATAAATGAAGATAAGACATTTCAAAAGCTCTGTAAAACCTACTTACAAGTAAAAGCCAGTAACTCTTAGTTTATTGCACTTTGACTAAATATCAGTATTCGTGTCATCTTTTGTCTATTTTAAACTCACGGACATATCATTTTGATTTTGTTGCAGTGCAAATGTCAGTATTATGATATTTTATATAACATGTGGACATACATGTATTTGCAACTAGAACATGTGTTCTCCGTCTATGGCTTTCGATTTAACGTAAATATGTCGTGAAATCAAGACTAATCAAAGTAAATAATTAAAATACCATAATGTTTTCTAATAAAAGACCAATCACGCCTCAGAATTGCTATCATTTTAATTTCTCGAAAACTGCTTTTGTTATTTCGTTACATTTTCCGAAAACATACTCATTTGCTATATGCCTGAACTTGCTTTTGTATTTTAGTTCTGTTGGCAATATGTATAATTATAGTGAATTAGTATGTTGTATGGCAGTCAAAATACCACTTTGTTTACATTTTGCTAATTTTAATGATATACAACTGCATGTTGTGTGCTTCTGTTTTAGTTGTGACACATCCAACATAACGTAATCTATTATTTAAACATCATTAAACACATGTTTAACATTATAAAGAATTAACAATATCTGATTTCTGAATTAATCAATTGTTACATTGTCTTGGTGTTATAAGAGTACACTTGAAAATTAATTACTGAAACAAAGTAATTTCCATTGCTCTAAAATTGCGCATGTTGATTTATATATTTTTCATTGATTTAAATATAAATAATATCGGATTGTATTATTAAGAAACGACTACTTTTTTGTGTTGATGATATATTCCTGCTCCTTAGACACTGCTTCAGAGAATCTCATAAAGTACAAACTATACTTTTATTGTAACGATATAGTTATTCTAACATAACAAATTTTCATTACAACAAAACTATGCAAATGTCGCATAGGATTCGAATTTACTATTTGAACATATCAACACTAATCATTGAGTCAGGTCGAGTCAATGTCTATGTTGAGAACGTCTTAAATAAGTAACATAAAGGTGCTGATAAATTGTTTGTAAAGTTATCATGAAAGGTGTATACAGTATCATGAACTATTATCGATTCCCCTGCTCTTATTCTTTCAATCATGCATTTTGTCAGTCAGCATTAGGGCTTGGAGGAACATAAACTTGTCATAAATATTCTTTAATTTAATATATATGTTTCTCGAATTGCTATATAACACTAGAATTCGAAATCGAACATTAACCTTTAAATGATAATATAACACCAGGCCAAAGGGGGTAATGTAAACAAAAATTTCTGTTAGTGGCAATAGAGACAAAAACTTTATATGATATTTTTACACCCAGGGCAATACCAGAGCGTGTGTAGTTTGTCAACAGCTCGGTTTAAATAGAGTAAGCTTAATTTTTTGAGAAAGATCAGGACTATATTTTTTATTGAAATTATTGATACTTTTTGCTATACTCATGGTATTATCAGTGGTATTATTACGTAATGTGTAAATCATACTAATGTTAATAAAGGTAAATGAATTTCCCCAAAATGCAAGCTCTCTCAAGAGGAATAGGAAAGCTCAGATTAAATTCATACTTGAGATGACGCAAATGACTCAAAAACACAATAATAGTATTTGTCATTTGTCCAGTATCATTGTCTAACCATTATGCTATGATAACATAAGTAATGGGAATTAACGTCTTTAAGGAGAGTATACACATCGCTTTCAAATAACCGGCCTGTTCCCGACAACATGTACATTGTAAAGTGTTAATAAGTTGTGAACAAGAACGAATGGCATTGCGTTATACATTTGTGTGATTCAATAAGGCTGTTACATTACTTTTATGAATGATCAGAGATTAACTAAAAAAAGGGGGGGGGGGGGTCATATTTAATTTTTTGGCAGTACAAATCGTGTAATATCTAGTACATTACAATAACGAGTAAATCTCTATTAAAGTGACATTTTGTAAGTGGTAAGTAAAAGCCAGATTGCGTTCTTAAACAAGAAGCTATGTATGTCTGTTAAGGTATGTTTATATTTGAAATTCTTTAACTGATATGCATGAAAACACGGAAATTTCAAATAAAATAACAACTATGTTCAAATATAACGTTCACTTTCAGATACACGAATTGATCCACTTAAACTTTTATTCTTATTTAATATTTCTTTCAAGGCATTTTGGTATATATGCTATACTTAATTAACTGTTTTCTGTAAGGATTTTGTCTAAAAGTCAAGTTAATTTTCAAGAAACGGATAAATGAAATAAAATAATGCACATGAATATAACACGGGATATGTTATTGCTACACTAGTATAACCTGAGCTTGCCTTTATCGTCTCAAGAAATTTTATATACATAAGTACAATGTATACAGTAATAGAAATGCGATAGATCTGTCTGTAGTTATCTGCCTGAAGTTATACTTGACATGGATGACATTTTAGTGACAAATCGAGCGATGGTAAATAGTGTTCCCTAGCGTGAGCAGTAATGTCTTATTATATCAACCCTAAGCTTCTAATTTTCAAAAAGAAGTACAGGTTCTATTTAAAGACAAAATAGTGTTTCAAGTACACGTATTTACAATAACAAAATATGATAAACAAGATCGACAAGGAAAGGCGGCATTCAATGAACGTAGCCCCCACCCGACCCAGCAACAAGCGCCAGCGGCAAGGAGCCCAGGAGGACCCCAAAGAAAAACAGGACAGGGCACAAGGCAGAGTACGGACAGGCAAACCACTACATCAGAATACATAATTAGTAACTTATAAGGAACTAAAACAAAACAAATAAATGATTTAATATAAGGCCCATAATGTCAAAAGGCACAGGGAAAGGGACATGAGACAAGGGGAAGGGGGGGGGGATAAAGTAAATAAAAACTAGGGACAAAAGGGAAGATACTTACCGTAGACGAGAAACAACAAGAGACACGAGCAAAAGTGTCACCAAAACAGTAAAAAACAACATAGACATACATATGAGGAACACAGAGGGGCGCCGCCTTGGAACGGTAAGCAGCATAATAATGACTACTGGGGAGTTTAAACCGGTTAATGGTGCACCAAACCTCGCTCTTAGCCCCACCATGTTCCTATAAACGAGACAGTGTAAATAAAATGAATCCCCGCCAAGTAAAATTCTAACAGTTGTTATGGTTACAAAAGGTTAAATAAGTAAAACACCAAAATGATCAAAACCGTCTTGAAAATAATAGTAGTAATAACAGTAAAGAAAATAAATAAAAATATGTATATATGTCATATACCTAAGTGAAAACACGTTTTTTTTCGTATAACAGCTAAAAAAATAAACAAATGTTTTTGACCAGTTGCAGTTTTTCCAAATTCAAAGACAATTATTACTTTTTACGAAAATATATACAAAATTGATGGAAACAATTAAATTATTTCAAAATAAAAGAAAGACATTTTTTCAAGAAAAAAATAAGGAAATGCTGTCTTCAGAAGAGTTTTCAATACTGATTTTGAAATGAAAATAGCATCGGTACATAACAGCATGATATACACACATTTAAGTAACATATTTCTCTTCTTTGTGCATATAAACAAATATTTAAACCTGTATCAAACGTCAGTTCTAGATCAAGAGGTAGTCACCGAGAACCACGTATAACAGTTGAATTGTCCTTAAGGAAAACAAAAATGAAATTAATAACTTGACTTGCTATGTTAATCAACTCCTTTAGCACGATTGCATTCTTTGATTTTTTTTATTGTACACAGTTTAAGTTAACATATACAGTGTTATTCATTAATTATTTATAATTGAATTTTTAATTTGTTTGTTTTTGTTTGTTTATTTATTTATTATTTATTGTTTTTAATTTTTTATTTGTTCCATTTTGTTTTCTTTCTTTCTCGTCATGTATACAAAAAATAACAGGACACATTAAACTTTGAATGACAAGCAATTTTCATTTAACAAAATTAGAAAACAACTGATGAAAATTTTTAATAACATTATTCTTAATAGAAGTGTAATAAACGTCTGTTTTGTTAGCTACAATAGAGTAAACAACAACATTGTATTGATCATTTCATATTAGATATGAATATCAAATGAACTATTGTCATATTAAAATATAAAAAAATGACTTTTAGTGAATCGATTTGCTATCGTCAAGTCCCACTATGAATGTAGCTGCAAATTTTCAATTAACTTATTTTTGTTAGACGTCTCTATTCATCATGCAAATGAACGAGTCTCGGCTACAAAATTATTATATTACAATCCAGCCATTCTCGTAGTCTGCTTTAAAATTTGTATTAGGATTGTTCAATATGAGAGAAAAGGTAAACATATAAACTCAAATTGCTACTTATTTTAAGTTGAAGGTTGTTATTGTAGGTTTTGGAAATTAATTGTCAAGAAAGTTCATATCCCTCATATCAATAATTTCGGCAAGCTTAAACTTTTTTATTGTTATTTTCAATTAAAGTGTAATTTAAAAGTAGATTACGTCATATGTTATTGGTGAACTTTTATTTCATTTCATATGAGGTTCGTACAAAAAAACTCGTCTACAAAAGATTAGGCGTGTTGCTGTAATTGAAATAATAACAATCTGGAAACAAAGTCATGTTAATCAGTTTTAATGCATAGGAATATACCTTAATCGTTTTTATTAAATATATCAAAGATTTATTGTAAATTGAGACGTTGTTTGAACAGCATAAAGATCGTTTTACCTTATAAATCTACATGAAAAACATCTGCAAATAGCTTTGATATTTTAAAATTAAAGTATAAGAATAATCAGTCGCGTTTGAAATTGTTGATTGTTGAGACTGTTTATCATCAGTGGTATTGCAAAGTAATATGTTATACAAAATGCGAAAAATAACATCTAACGATTGTTACATTTTAACATTTCACATGACAGTTTATAACATTTTAAAAAAAGACTTGATTGTAAAGAGAAAATATGCATAAATAAATAATAAAAAATATTTTCTAGGGCATAATGTTCCTGTAAAGTAATGATTTAAATTACCTCCTCTTTTCAATTGATAAATAATACGTCAATTTGTGTATAAATTTGTGTAACAATGAATCTTAAATTATGATTAAATATATAAATCAGTATATTACAATTTCGGCTTGTTACTTTAAATACATCTAAAGGCCTCAACAGACGGTAGGATTTAGTTGTACAGCACTAATTAGAGATAAGATGTACAATTTTCAAAGCTATACAACACTTGCATTCAGACGGTAATTCTACACTGTAAGAATCATCTGAGGTTTCCCCTAAAAAGATCCCTTTACATTGATCCTTTACATACTTTACTCACTAAATACTTTTTCCGCCATGAGTAGTGATTGAAACACCTCCATTTAAAATATATATATATATATATTTTTAATGTGAAGCCTGATTGAGACTCAAACCTGAGACCCTCGGAATACCGTACTGCGGCTCTACTGACTAAGCTATCTGGTCGCCTACAAACTTCCTCCCATCCCCTAATTAGAGAACAATTTAATACCGTGACATAATCATTTTCGAAATAATTTGGGATTCGAACATAACACAACTTTGGGTCTCCTAAGAGTTTTTCAATATCATTTTACCCCATCTTACTACTATGTTTATCTTTTAGCCCTAATTGTTCTGGAATTTCATTCATTACACCCATATCAGGAGATAAGTTGGTTATCTGTTACTTGTCATTGTGGGAGGTCTGTAAAAATCTGTACGACAAGATTTTCAAAATAGAACATGTCCTATCCCTTACATCTAGACTTAAGGTTTCCGAAATCAAGAAATAGAAGCCTTCACACATTAAGATTTGTCTGTACATCTTAGTTTTAATTGGTGTTGTACTTCAAAATCCTACCGTCTGTTGAGGCCTTAATGAACTTGCAATTTTAAAAAAGCATCATAGTACAACTCATAAATAAATACTATCATAATGTAGATTTGAAAACTACCTATACGTGCGCTATGGACAAATGCAAAAATAAAAAATTGTGCATACTCGAATTGATTTAGACGTTTGCAGTGGTAAATAAATCTACTACCCATGAAATCTATCACCGACATAAGCAGAACTTTTATGCAAATATTAAAATCTAATAGTAAACATAGAATCTAGTTATATGAATGAGCAAAGTCTCTTTGCAAAAAAGGAAGTTTAACACACAGAAGTAAATCCGACTCACCGAGTATATAATATCCACAAGATGAAATATAAAATATAAAGCGCAATCACTTTTCGTGTATAACAGTATTACAGAGACAATATGAAACATAATTGTGCTCTTCATTCTTACAAAAGGCAATTTACATATGAGCTTCCCATTATAACAGCATGTTATTTCGCTATTATACATTTATATCAATCGTTCCGTGAAAAATGAAAGCTCTATTAGGTTGAATGCGTGGTAAGGAATGTTATAACTTTACATATTTAATGATTATGTCGAAAGTGTGAAACCTAACTACAAATATTTGAGAATTATCTTACAACATGAATAGTTTAACTTCATACAGAACACCAACAAATGCAGTGATGATAAAATATATATTAGCATATACTTGTAATTCATAATGGGGTTTGTGCAGTTTCACTCCTAAAATGTAAAGAAAAAGATTTCTAGGAGGCTTGTTATTATATTTTTCTCTTCTTATGTACATTTCGTAATGCAATGATACAACTTAAAGAAATAATGATACAATTTGTCTTGATGTTCCTAAAATATTTTGTACACCAACAAGTTATGCATATTTAAAAGGATGCTAGCATAACAATCAAATAATTTAAAATGATGTTTTTAATGTTTCTAACAATCCATTGCATTTTATGCCATACTATTGATATTAAAACATCACAAAGCATTGATATATCTGGCGTCATTGTTAAAACACTTAACAATTGATTCTCTAGAGTGATGCTACGACAAAAACATAAAGATCATAAAAATAACCGTTAATACGTTACAGTTTTAAGTTATTTTATTTAATTTGTAAGTAACATTTTAGTCAAAATTCATTTTTATACTCATATATATTGCATTCAACTTGCTGTTAATTGCAACATTTTACTGTGAGATATTTCATTGTAACATACCGAACTGTCTTAAACTAGCACCATTGACCTATTGAGTGAGGACATTAAGATAACTGACACACATAAACATCAATAATCTACCTACTATAATGTTTGTTGTGAACAAGACCTAGTACAAATCAAAACTTTCCCTGACATTTTCAACAATTTAAAAGAAATGAACTCTGCGGAACTAAGAAACTAATTACCATTCAGGACATGTTTATGTCAAAGGCTATAAAATTAAGATCATAAAAGATGGCTTGATAATTACAATTTCCTGTATCCTTAAAATTAAATACATAGAAGAGCTGACTTTTGATTTGTTGTGTGTGTATGTTTGTGTGCATGCGTCCGTACGTGTACGTTTATTTAATCAAATGAGCTTCAAAAAGAGTACACCGCTTGTGAAAAACGATAGGTAAGCGTAAAGCTGAATATTGGGTTCTATATGAGAAAAAAATGTGTGTAATTATCAAATTTTAAGGTGAGTTTAATTTATAATATACGAAATAATATTCTATAAAACATACTTTGAATATTTAGAAGTAACTTCATTATCAATAAGTGTAAAGTCTGCAAGCAGTTTGGATACTTTTAATATTTATATCGTAAGATTTTGTTCTCGTTGAATATAGTAAAATCTACTTTATATGTAGCGTACAAGGGACAAAAAATGTCAACTTAAAATCAAACATCCGTTTTTATGCATTAGTTATTTATAAATCATCTCGTCTTTGAGATACCTTATGGTACAAAATGCTTGTTAATCTTTATTTTTTGTTTGCCTTAATATCTTTTTCACTTTGTAGGTTTGTTTGTAGTCCCTCGATGCTGGCCAGGTTACGACATCGTAGCACATGCGCTTGATAGCAAGTATCTATTTATTCCATTTTCATTGAATTATATTGACAGTCTTGCCGCTTTGAACCATATTAAACCTCCTGAGGATATACACATTTATGCTATTATTTCGTCTCCACTACCATAATGAACAATCAGATATAACATAGGACCGCATATGTACAGCGTTAAGTAAATCTGACCTAACACGTATTCAGTTTAATTATATTATGTGTAATATACAAAAATGGACGATCAGGAAATCAATTCATTACATTTTTTATTCTTAAGTGTATGAGTGCTGAAAAGAAGTGCTATTTTCAAGAAGTTGTTTTTAATTTTGAAGCAATTATTTTTTTTTTTATTTTATCATTTAAATAAAGATATATTTGTATATAATTGTATGAACAACATAACAAAAATGATAAAAAAATAATTGAAATGATGAACAGATTAAAGGTTTATTTTGTTTCAATTTGCATGTCAGCTTTAATTTATTTATTTTTTTCATCTGCAAGAAATAAAGTATTAAATGAAAAGAGAATAACAACTGTATTACCATACCGAGCGTACGAAGATCCCAAATGTGATCTTTTGAATTATGTATAGGGTATTGACATTACCTTTAAACTTCCTGGACGTATAATGACAAATTCACGGATACTAATCTAATTGTAAATTATGAGTGCACGAGTCTTGCCAACAGAATAAGATAATGAGCTTACACTTTTCTCAGAAAAATAGTCAATGCGACTTTTAAGGGAAACTTGATATGGAAAGTAAACTATTAAATTTATAGATGTATCGAAAAAGCACTTGTTTGCGACCATGCTTTCTTATTCCATAGCAAAAAGTTGACAAGCATTTGCGAGTGTACCTCACGTGTTGTCGTTATTACGAGTGACTTGTTAATTAAATACAATAATGGGCTTAATTCAATGTGAAACAACACGTTTTCCAATAGGGTTTAAAGTTCATGACACCTTGTAGTCAGCTTGAAATGGCTATAACGTGTCAGTAAAGCTTTGAATGTAATTTCAGTTGATTCATAAAACAGTTTATATCGATTACATAAATATAGTAAAGACCACTTAATGTTTGAGTTCAGGATGAGTAATGGACATAATATTAATTTGGAATTTGATATTAACACAAACATTGTGAATTGAAAGAAGAAAATGTTATGTTCTTACATTATCATTTTGCTTTCACATTTCAACACATTTCTGTTGAACTATTTAAACAAATGTAAAATATACCGGGATTACCATGACGGTAATTATGTTTACTATTTACAATAACAGTTGCAACTAAAATGAAATATCAAAATATAAAAGTGATATCAATGATAACTTGGAACAACATCATCTTAGATAATTATTTACTCTCGACAATTTAAAAAGGGACCGTTTAAAATGTAAAGCTTGTTAGAAAGTCAATATGTCAGCAAAAAGTTTCCCCGTACCAGTCCATTGTTTACCCATTTCAATACGTAAATAAAGACATTTTGTTTTGTGTTTCTTTCCAACCAAATGGTTCGCTTAAGCAGTGTAGTGTGATGGCGACATATGCTTTTACATAACGGAATTGAACATATCATCTCTGGTAACTGCACTTTTTGTAATAAGAAACTGTTTTTATAACATATTAAAAGCGAAAATATATAATTTAAATAGATAAAATGGCAAATTTGAAATATGAAAAAACAAGATCAACAAGGAAAGTCGGCGTTGAAGATAGCCAACAAGGCAAAACGGAAAATGTTGCAGGTTTTGTTTGACTTAGTCTGATTATGAACGAAAGCGGAAAATGCAGTGTTTGATTTTATAATTATGTTTTTTGTTCAAATATTTTGTAAAAATCACCAGCCTTGATGATATACAACGGCAGATCAGAATTCGGTCAGTACATTATTTTACAACAATGCACATGATGTGGACATTTATTTTCCAAACTTTACTGATTTCTAGTTAAGTATTTTCATTATGACCACATTTTCAAAATAAATACGGACTTTATAATATGAAACACAGAACATTTATAAAAAATAGACTGTATAGTTGTTATTGAAATAGCGAGCGTGTTGTATCAGAGCACATAAAGTGAAATAAATACATTTATTACATGCACTTCGGTGGTTTATAGATATATATCAGTGACATACAACTGGTAATTTCACTGTTTGAAACAGTGAAATTATCACTTTGATAATTTCACTGTTTTGAATTTAAGCCCCTTACGTTGTTTTAGTGAAATACCAGCGTGCACAGTACTGGGTACCAACTTAATGACGTGACGTCGTAAATGACGTAACGTTGTATTATTATTTGGCGCGCTTTTCATTCAGTATTAGGTTTAATGCCTTTTTAAAACGTTTCTTTGCATATAATAACAAGAAAATTTGTTAAGCTTAGTGTAAGATCGAAATATATTTCACCTTGTGAACACCAAAAGTTCATATTTCACTCGTACCTTTTGGTGCTCACTCGGTGAAATATATTCCGATCTTACACTGAACTAAACAAATATCCTCTATTTCATAATCGCTTATATCCAACATAATATTGTTACAAAGTTAAAATCGCAGATCGGTAGTTACATTGCATTATTTATGTTCCTTGAAAATTTAAGATTCCTAGAAATGATTCTGGAGGTTAAAAAATAAATGCTTCCTCACGAAAACAAAAAACAACACAAAAAAAATACCGGAGGGTATACATGACATTTAACAGTGTACCTTTTCAAGCAATAAAGGTGATGTTCAAACATTTTAACAACAAATTACTTGCCCGTGATATATTCATTGAATTCAGAGCTTTCTCCCTAGACGACGCACTACAAGTATGTATCAATCTTTCACTCTCCCAAAGCAAATCATTTACGCCACGAAATAGCCACCTTTTTAGTAGGAACTTATATTTTGTTGCTTTGTCTTCTCTTCCTCTTTTCTTCCTCCATACTTTATCATATTCAGGTCTCAGATAATTTTCAATGATAACTTTCACACTGCGTCTTTAAATGCATTAATATGACTATGTGACAAATATATAAACGAAGACTGATCTGTCAAAAACTTACAATTATAATGAAAATTTTGATCATCTCGTTTTCTCGCAAAATCCGATTTTTCTCCAATTTGCATTCTAAACGATATGCATCAAGTCAATACAATGTGATTCGTAACAGTGCTTTTTTCTACACCCATTATTTGGGTAAATAACTTTTAAGCAGCGGTAAACAAAATGTAATCGGTGAACGATCATTGTAAGGATTACAGAAACCGAGTAGTGTATGTTAGATTTATACAAAAAGGATTTTTACTTGAAAGGACCATTGGTTGTAATAATAAATGTATTTAACATTTCCTGATCTTGAAAAGGTGTCTTAAACCTAAAATGTATTTATATACGAATATGAAAAATGATTCTAATATGATTCACATATTCATGCATACATTGATGTTTAGTCGTTATTTATCATTTTAAGATTGTAACATTTCCAAAGCATGGCTTTGGTGGCATCGATCACTTCCATGTATTTCAACTTTGTGGACGTGAAGTAAATGGAGAAATAATCACTAAAAATAAATTCCAAATACATCTTAAAACAAAATTTCGAAAAAAGAAAATGAATGTTTGCACGTTTGATAAATTCTGTTCAGAGACTGATGTGGTAAGTTCAAGCTATGGTTCACACACTTTAAACCAGTAAACTCAATGCTCGTCATTACAGATTGAAATAGTTAAAATTTGAATATGTTTTCATATGCTGCTGAAGTATTCGATCAAAGGGTACCCTTGTTCTATACATCTTTAATCTATGAAACATTACTTGGATAAAATAATCAATTGTTTAATTAAATTCTAATCAGATCTATTACAAAAACATGCAAGGATGTGATTCTAATGCGATTGTTCGGATAAAATAACTACTCACCTTATCGTTGCAAAACAAAGAACTCACTGTTTTGTAATGTTTTGATAAACCTGCAAGAATAAAGAGAAAGACATTATAGACATTGTCACAGATTCTGTTTTGTTGTTGATGGTTTTTGTGTGGTTTTTTTTGCAATTGCAGATGAATACCATGCCAATAAATACTCATTTAATTCAAAAATACATTTAAGCGAATTTAGTCCGAATGTAACTATAAGTGCGTTTCTTTTTTTCAAGAGCCATTTACAGTGCATCAATTTTGAATTGAGGAATTTCACAATAAAAACAGAAATATACATGTGTTATTAATGAAATATAAAATTAATTAATTTCTGTTGTTTTTGTCGTAAAATATTGGAGACAAAAAATTAAAAATACGTAGGTCACAAAACAATTTACGTTTCCTTCGTTAAAAAAAGTTTTAGATAAGCATTCAATGAATAAGATAGTTCCAATTAAGTAATATTATAAAATGCCAAGATATTAATGTGTACAGATATAAAAATGTGATTGTAACTGATTGACGGACAAGTAAACAAGCTACTGCAAAGGTAACTTTATTTTATTCCTTGCTTTTAAACGCGGTATGTTTGTTTCTAAACTATTTTAGACTTTTTAGAGAAAACTGGGGATTTGATTACTTGCATCTGTAAGTATAGGCATAGTATTAAAGTGAAAATTAAAAAGTGAATTATAACTTTTTAAACAATAGTTTATGTTTACATACATCTATGTAAGTACATTTTATAATTTAACGGCACTTACTTAAACAAGAATTTCCATCAATATCTGTGAACCTTTCTCTGTCGGTAATATCTGATATCTTAATTTCTACTTACTTTTTATAATGAATCATTAGTAACGATACCAAAATAGGATATTACGAAACGATATCAATTTTAATACAAAGAGCACAATTCAAACAGTCCGGACGGATAAACACCTGCAAATGCCTAAGCATAAGGAAACAATGTCACTGGACAAATAAATGTTTGCCAAAGTGGAATTATATCCAAACAATGGTAACGCACGACCTGACAATAAAACATAACAATTATCAAGCCTCTTTGCAATACTATGTCTTTTCACAGTGAATGGCACCTGACCAGAGGGAAATAATGCTGATAATCTTGTCAGACTGTCACTAAATAATGCAAATATAAACATCATTGGTAATGAATGTTTGCAAAAAGGCTTTGGAGCCTTTCATTGCATACATAGTATAGCTTTAGAAGTCAGCAAGATGATGCCACATGCTAGACAAAATGATATGAGGTAAGACAAACAGCGCTCAAATCAGGATGAAAGGTCGTGTATGCTTACTCTGTTTATTTTGTGCCGGGAAACCAAAATGTAATGTTATGTAGCAGTCATTATAAGCAAGACAATAGCACAAGTAACTACATATCGTAATCAATACAATACATTTGTATTTATTTATTTATTTATTTAATCATTTATTTAATAATCATTTCTTCATTTTCACGTTTTACATAAAACATCACTGGATAACATCTTAAGCGAAAATACCAATTAGACTTAATTGTCAACCATCTTAAATTAATTAGCTACATATTTATTTACCTGTAATGTTAAGAGGGAAATACTCATTCTGATCCATTGCATCATTAATATCTTATTCCGTACTTGTCGACAAATGTAAACCGAACACTCTTTTGAAAAATGTTGAAAATACGACGTTTCTTTTCTAAGAAAACCTTATGAATTAATGTTCTCTATACACTCGTTAATGGAAGGAAATCAAACCATGACGCAACTGTAAATAGCAAGCTTTGTATAAGTCGAATACGATAACGTTTACATTAATCAGTCGTACCATTATGATATAATGGGTTGTGCAAGTTATTCAGTTATTACATTTTGCATTTTTATTGCAATATAGAAGAATAGAATTCGGAATGGATACGTAAATCCCAGTAGCGTAGTGGTTAGAGAGTTCAGATTATGCGTTTAAGTTAAGTAAAGTACGTATTTTTTTATTTTTTAGTTTAAATTTGTAATTGTGCAATATTTTTGTGTCTGTATGTTTTTTACTTTCATAAAATATTTTTATATTCTCTATTAAAACTCGTATTTCTTGTATGTATTTTATTTAAACAATCATTAGACAGATTGAATAAATTTGTCAATTATTTTCTATTAAAAACTCTGAATTCAATTTGTTACATTTTTAATAATTTCGGCTCACTTGTATATTTTAATATATTTAAATTTCTTCCATTCCTCATTTATCACTCTAATCACGATCTTGTTGGCTCTAACTTAACCTGTTAAAAGCGAATGTGTGTAAACTAAATGTTCTCAAATGCATTGTAGTATTGTGTGAAATAAATTCACGGGGAACTAAAATCCAGTTCGTTGAAAAATATTTAAGAAGGGAAAAAATGCCTTTTCAAGGAATCGAACCAGAGACTTTACACTGACAAAGCCATCACGCAACCTCTACGCTATTACACTGAACGGAATCAAATGAGTAATTGTTAAGGTGGTTAAAGATTTAGGCAATCAATAATATGTTTTACATAAGAATTATTGACACCCCAATTTTTCAGCAAAACAATTTTTTGTTTGTTTTTTAAATCAACAAAACGTCGATACAGATAAGCATCGAGGAATTATAAAATTCAAATAAAAAGTATATAAAATTTTAATGTCTAAATTTTTATAAAAAGTGAATACCTTTATTTCTGTAAAATCAAAAGAGAGATGAAAGTTTTATGTCACGTGTAAAGGCACAGGGAATATTGAATCTTTAAGTAAAATTACATGTAACACGCAATCAAAAATTAATTAAATAACGTTTTTTACCATCTTATACATTATCCTTGTGAGCCGATCTATTGCGTAAAAGCATTTCCATACAATCTGTCGAGTTCTATATTGAAAATATATGACAGTTGTGTGACAACATCGAATGAAATATTGTCTGTTGCCAGTCATATGACGTAACTTCAAATCTATCATACCTCAGAATGGTACAATGTCTAAATAAACAATTGGAATTCTGGAGGACGACTTTTCTATACGACTATACATATGATACACAATTGCAACAAAATCAATAATATACATTGGATAAGATAAAACGTATTGAAATGATACATTTGAGTCCTGATTTATGAGAAACTGTCACATTTTTCTCAACAAAAAATAATGTCTTCAGAATAATAAGTTCCTGTTTATCTTCTTACCAGTCTTTATCATTTCAGGATAACGAACATCAATCAATTTTCTTTTTACATTAAAAATAAACTCCAGATAGAACCATTCATATATTTTCTTAATTCAAACTGAGAATTTAATAAAGATAGGTACCTCTGTTTATTTGTTAATATGATTCGAATTGATTTATACCTGTTACTTTCAAATAAATATTTAAAATTGTTATTATCGCTTCCAAACATTAATTACTGACGATCTTTAATTAAAATATTTTAACCAAGAAAACAACTATGATGGGAACCTCTGATATCATAAATATTTAATCGACTTTAACATCACTACCTTATTAAAAATATGATTTTTGTCTCTTTATGATTTGAAGATCTTTTGTTTAAATATCTAGGTGTAAAATAACACAACCTTTATACTCTGTAAGATATGCTGACAGTCTGTTACGAAAAATATTTTTAGCATTGATGTGACAGATTGGCAAAATACAAACATGTTAAATCTAATGCAACGTTGGGAACATTTTCAATAGGTAATGAAACCAATAATAATAATAAAAAAAACATTTGTCACCCACAAAGAATATAAGAGTAAATATGTTACATTTATGAGAGTATGGCTTCATTTTCAGGTGAACAGTCTGTTTTATTTTATGTTTTTATACAAATTGTTCACAAGCATATGCAGATGCATCTCCTTTTTGACCTTAGTCCGAGTGACTTCTGTATTTAATAAAATATCTGGCTTGATGCAACGTTAAACAACATTTTTATTTTTTCATGACACGTTCCAATCAGCCATAAAATGACTATAACATGTACGTAAAGCTTAAAATATAGTTTGGTCCATGAAACATACCATATCGATTTTTGTCAATATATAATTAAGGTGTTTAAAGATTGGTGTTCAGGTCGGGTATATCGAAGGATAATTACAGCAATTGGAATGTATTACATGATTTTAACACACACATTGAAGATAATCCTGGTCTGTTTTAGCATTCCTATCGTTACGTCACATATCTTTCTTTAACAATTAAACAAATCAAATTTTTGTTAATCATTTCTTTTTTCCGATGGAATGACCATGAAAGGAAATCTGTTAGCAAGATAACTATAACATGTCAATGTTTTAGATATCAATATATCAACAATATCATTTGAGAGAATAAATTACCCTCGACAATTCATAACGGAACCGTTAATGCAAATAGTTTCCCTGTAACAGTTAATAGTTTGAGTTCATTGTTTGCACTTTTCGAAAACGTCAATAAATCATATTTTATATTATTCTCGAACCATATGTTTTGCTGACGCAATGTAGTGTGATGGTGACATATGCTTTGCATTAATTCACTTTTTGTAACAACAAACTGTATTTGTAATTGATTAAAACGGAAACATGTGTATATAAAGTAAATAAAATGGAAAGCTAAAATAGCACACAAAGGCCAAATTGAATATGTTACTGAGCCTGGTTGAAGAAGCAATGGAAAATGCAGTTTAACAGTTTTAGACCCGTAACGCAATAAGAATTTTATAAGTTGAATTCAAATATATACATTGTGAATTGAATGTTTGAATATATCTGTTTATTGTTCAAATGTTTTGTAGTAAATAACCAGGCTTCGTTACATGTTATGGCATATCTGAATTCAGCAAGAGCATTATTCTACAACAATTTATAATATCTATTTTAAACAAGCTTTCGAGAATTTCTTGTCCATTGTTTTCATCATTACCACCTTTGCAGAAATAAATAGAACTTTATAATGTAAAACACATTTATCATCTTAAATTGTATATCATTTTTCAAAGATAAAATCTGTTCATCTTTTATTAAAATGGTGTGTTAAACATAGCACATGGAGTAAAATAAAGCTTAGTTGTAATCACAGCCTTCTTTATTTTATGTGTTGTTGTCTAACATGATATTGTAACACAGCTAAAACCTCAGACTAGTAGTAAAACTGCATTATAAATGTCCCTTGAAAATTATGCATTCTTAGAACTGTTTACAGAAGTAAGAAACAGATATAACCATAAACATGCGGGGGAATTTAACTGATTTATAACAGACTGACTGTACTTTTTTACACAATACAAGTGATGTTAAGGCACTTAAGAGCAATGTACTCGCCAATGGCATATTCACTGAATTCTCCCTTGACAACACACTACAAGTATCAGTCGTTTACTTGCCTAAGGGAATCATTTACTCCACGAAATGGAAGCTTTTTAGTAACAACATAATTATTTTAGTATTTATATTGTCTTCTCTTACTTTCTTCTTTACATACTTTAATATCTTCAGGTCTGATAACAGTAACATATAATCTGTTGCTTTGTATTATCTTACATATTTTGATATATCATATTAGTGTACCAGACAATTTCCAGTTATGACTCCCTCATTGCGTCATAAATGACAATTAATATGTTAATGTGACGAAAATATATAATTATGAAAAAAAAACTGTCAAAAAAACCTTACAATTGTATTGTGGTACGTATTTGATCATGGTATTGAAATCCGATTTTCTTTCCTATTTCATTTCAAACGATATGCGTCAAGTCAAAAACAATGTGAAAAGTAACAGTTAACTCATCTACAGCCATTATTGAGAATCGCACATATTTAATCTCGTGACAGGGAAAGATAACTGAAAGGATACACTTGATTTAAGAACACGAGTTTCATTTCATCTTGAAAATGTATCTTAAACCAAATACAAGTACTTCAAATTGTATTCAAAGCATAGGGAAATTAAGAATATATCTGAAAATATAAAACTAGTAACCTAAAATCGTATATAGTATTGTTAATTTAACAATTTCAAAGGTCTCTCAACACAGCATATTTAAGATGTTGCAGGTTACAGTAGTCAATTGAAGTTGTCACCTAGATAAGTCCATCGGTATTTCCTTTAGGCAGATTTAAACGTTCAAATACAGAATAAATTAATTTAGATTTAAGTAACATTAGCAGATATGTTATGTTCATCTGGTGTTCAGTGAAGATGAAACGTGTTAAAATCGTGCCAATCACAAAAAAGTGCATAATCCCTATTGGAAACAATTCGTTTACCTTACACATGAAACAATGAGCAGAACTGGTAAACGTCATGTTCCTTGTTGGTCTTTATACTATTCAGGTGTATCCATGTTCAGAGTTTTTATCAATATGCAAATGTTTTAATAACGTCCAAATTAACTGTAACTTATATGCAGCTATTAGTTCGCACTGTGTATATCAAGTTGCGTAACGCAGAACAGGAATTGTGCAAACCTAAGCTTATCAAAGGCCGAAATGACTAACACGGTAAGTAAAGGAACCAACATATTTAATAATTAAATCAAATTGAAAAAGAAATCAATTTTTTCACAGGGCTGCGAAGACATGTTAACCAGCATTACAAATCTTTACATGGAAGGCTATTTTTTATGTACAATTGTGAGAATGACTCCATGATGAAGTATTGTGTTTCGTTGTTATTTATAAGTACTGTGGTCTCATAACAGGTGCCTCTGTTACATTATATTTGCATATTTCAGTATTATATGATACAAGTAGTTATACCTATTTTCGAAAACATTTACGTTATATGTGTGTTATAATATATAAATAACGACGAAACACAATAGTTGTTGTTTGTACAGTAGCCAAGTTATCATACGAATGATCTTGAAATGTAAACATTATTTCTGATATTTTAATAGTTTTGAAATACAATACCGTAATGACCGTTTGCACTATTTCATACTCTTGCATTTTATATTATATGAACTATATTGTTGCCATGTTGCTCGTTCCGGCCATAGATTTGCTAAATTATGCGGTTTAATCATATTCCTGCATTTCTGAATATAGACGGCGGTATTCTTGACAATACACTATATGATGTTCGTTTAGTTATTACGATGATAACAGAATAGGTAACTGACGACACAATGATAATTTAAACAAAAGGAACACTTGATGAACAGTCTGGAGAGAGAAAGGCATAATGACGGTAATGCAAAAACAAACAGCGAGTACAAAAGAATATTTTTAAAGATTAACTAGAAAGAAGGAAATAATGTGTCAAAGCTAATGTTTGCCAAAGTGGCTTTATATAAAATAAGCGGAAGGGAACGAGTTAACACAGTTACTTGTCAATTATCAAGTCTCTACACAATACGTTTCCTTGATAACATTTCACTTTCATAAAAGTTTGTTCAGAGTGAGTAAATGTGGGCTAACATCGTTATTGACCAGAGGGAAATTATTTGGATAATCTTGACAGACGACCAATAAATAGTGCAAATATAAACATTCTTGGAAATGGAAGTTTGCAGAGAGGTTTAAGAACATTTCGTTGCATCAATTGAAAAGAATAAACTGTAGAAGACATAGTAATAATGCCGCATGGTAGACAAGATGATATTTTTAAGTATATTACAATCGCATGGACAAAAAACTAGGAAAGTATTGGATGGAGTCTTTATTAACCATAAGGTCAAAAATAAAATAATCATGCAAAATATAGAATATAGAAAGTATCAGAAGGTAAATTCTAACGCACGTACTATATACAATGCTTCATTAGCTTATTCTGGAAACTTTTTGCAAGGGAAACTAAATCTAATGCTCATGTATTAGTTAATATGAGCAAAACAATAGCTAAATTTGTATTCAATATTCCATTTATTTATTTATTAGCTTGTACCAATCATTACTGGATAACATTTTACTCGGTAATACTGAACTATTAAAAATTGTAAATTAGCATACTATTCATTGACCTATAATGTAAAGAGGGAAATACTCTTTCTAATCAATAGCATCATTAACATCTTATTCCGTACTTGTCGACAAATGTAACAGAAACACTCTCTTTTTGAACATACGAGGTTTCATTTTTCAAGAAATCATTCCTCAACATACACTTGAATGAAAGAGAATCACACAAACTTGAATAGCTCATTTATAAATTAATCATACAAAACTTATTATGTTTAACAACTACTTAAATATATTTTATTAACATTTAAAATTTATTTCAATGTTCTCCTTATATTGTAAGTAATGTTAAATATAAGTAAGTTTAACTTTATTGTCAGTTTACAAAAGATAATACAAATGTATTTAGCATTATACTCGAAAAAACAACATAACCTTATAGAAAATGTATCGGTACACTATTACTAATTACGTGTGCTTATATTCTTCAAATACTTATAATTGGCTAATAACAAAGAAAAAACCTTATTAAATGAGATAATATTGAGAAAACACACTAATGTTTTATGTTAATTAAGGTTATTTAGTAGGCAGTTGATTACAAATGTTGTTAAAATGTCACAATTACAGGCTTACTTAAAATAAATATCCAATGTTTTACTTTTAATGTTGAATCTGCTTCTATATTAAAGCAAAGCAGTTCAGTGAGAATTTATCAGTGATACAAAGTTCTTCAATACTCTATGTAAATACAATTATGTTTTAGGTCATTATACCAGAATCCAAAGTGTTTAAATATCTAAGGAACGTAAGAACGCTGAAAACGCCTGACTTTGGGTTTGAAAATAATGAGGTTTTTGCATGTGACTAACAAGAATCTGTTCAAAATAACATTGGCTTAACTGTTGACCTTTTTACTTTGGTTCGCAATATTATAGAATGGCTAACGCAATTGTTGCGAAACATGACAGAAATCAACAAAAAACGTCAATACAGATAAACATCAATAAATTATTTATTATATTAAAATTAGAAAGATATAAACTATCAATATCTAAAGAAATGAAAAATGTTTGAATACCTTTATTTACTTTAATCCGAATGCGAGACGAAAGTTTTCTACCGCGAGTAAGTTCATTAGAAGTATTGAATCTTTAAGTTAATTGAACACGCAATGAACAATTACTTAAATAACATTTTACCATCCAATACTTTATCCCTGTAAGCAGACATATAGCATAATAGCATTCTTCTACAATCTGTCTAGCTCTATATTGAAAATAGATGACAGTTTTGTGGCAACATTGAAAGATTTATTGTCTGGTGTTAGCCATATGTCGTAACTTCCAGTCTATCAAATATTAGATTAGTAAACAGTCGTAATAAGAAATTGCATTTCTGAACGAATGTTTCGTATCGACAAAATATTTGCTATACAATTAAAATCTATAACATAAACGAGTATATGGGTAAGATAATACATTTCGAAATCGATATGATATCAGTCTTGTTTTATCAGCTATATTTAAGTATAGGGGGAAAGCCATAACATTTTCAAAACGATAATTCATGTTTTTAGTATTATGTTTTCCTGTTTATACAATGAAACGAAGAGCAGCCAAATTGCAGGCTCCAGTGTATAATCTCTAGAAGAACCATTTATATATTTTATCTTAATATAAAGCTAAGGATTTTATACAAATAAGTCTATTATCTTTTAATATGACTCGAAATGATATATATCTTAAATTCCAGACAAATTATTTACATTTTTATTAATTTCATATATTAATTAATGGTGATCTTTGATTCACCTGTCAGAAGTTTAACTTTCTTACAACTAAGATATGAACTGCTTTTATCATTTATATTTAATCGACTTAAACATCACTTCTGTGTTAAAATTGATTTTTGCTTCTTTATATGAAGACCCTATAAATCAGATAAAAAATTATAGTAATCTCATGTGATGCAAGATGATACAAAATAATTTGATACATAATGTCTATTGTTTGATTTACTCAATCAGCAAATGAACCTGTGATCAACGAAACATCACGCCATTGCACATATCAGCTTTGTAATATACATTAACAATACAAAATGTTACATGTAAGAATGTTAAAATATCTGGAAAAGAAAGTGATCCCTCGGAAGTATTAATCACAACAAAATAACATGAAAAATGCAGACTCGGCTCGATTGAGTCTGAACATGAGGGATAATGTATAAGTGCAACATCCCTAACGCCCCCTAGCACCGGCTTGAGCGGTACTCAATTCTTAACACTAACATGTACAAGTGTTGGCATCAATGATCCCGAAGGACCAAAAAACTTGGAAGCATTAATCACAACAAAATTACATGAAAATTGCAGACTCAGTTTGATTGAGTCTGCACATGAGGAATAATGTATAAATGCAACATCTTTCACGCCCGCTAGCACCGGCTTGAGCTGTACACAAGACTACTTGAGGATAAGCGTGAAGATATTTCAAAAACATCATATAATAATTACTGTGTTCACTTTTCTTTAAACATTTGAAAACGAATGTGATGAAAGAATCTTATGTGATTTGTACCTTCCGTTTATAAAGATAATTAAGATACGTTTTAGATAATAATTATAATATCATTGCAATGTTTTACAATTTTTAATAATAATCGTATATTATTTCTACTAAAGATTATATATAATGGTGTTTCTATATATTATTGCAAATACTGAATTCTATTGGGAAAAAATTCACACCTGTCTTACGTATATTGGACGAGGCACTAGCCAAGTCTGATTTAGTTTTTGCAGCGATGTACGAGTCCAATAGAATCAGTATTGTTCCCAACCATGTTTATCGACCCATTTATTTCATATCACTTTTTTTTACATTTTGACAGAAATATGTTCCTTCAATTACTATCAGGATTTGATATGAATTGTGGACTCTCACAAAAATGAACATGACGCAAGATGGGTGCAATATGTATACAATATGAAATTGCTGGACTCTGAAAATGAACACGGGGCTATAAGGCGTGTTATATGGATGATATCGGGGCTAAATTGATAAGATTAGATTCAATAATGATTTCGATTGGACCATTAGGTGATGCAAATGCTGAAAGTGCATCGGTTATATTTTATAAGGTGTAAAATAAATGCATGTATATGCATAAAGGAAAGGAAAATTCTGTTGAAATGAAGCTTGTAATAACATGTTCAGGCTAATGTGTTCAGCGTCTTTCTTGTTTTTATCTTTAAATTTTCAAACCGATTTTGCAGAACGTATATTCTTTGTATCACTGTTTTGTATTATTGCCAGTTGTCTTGTTTAGTAGTATACATTAATCAATTGATATAAAACCGCATAAGGTAGTCCCAAATATAACATAAAGGTACGAAACAAAAAATAAACAATTGTATAAAACCCTGTACTTACATTACCATTAATATTCTGTATCGACATGCGTCATGTATAATACATGACTTCTTGACACCCTGTAACATATGTTTACATTTTTTACTAGAATTTATCAAATATTACATCTAACAGATTAACAAACTACAGAAAATGCCATATCTGATGCATCGTTTCTGATAGGTATTGGAACACACGCCATGTGTCACCCTTTGAAAACAAGAATAAAGCTGTTACATTGATGTGAGTATCGACAGAACACATTAAAAGAGCCCCCATGTGTGATTTGATTGCTAAAATTAAATACAGATCAATGACTTTTCTTCTTTTATAGAACAAGCCCTTTTTTTGCTTCTTTTTCATGAAACCTGATAGTCGAGTGTACATCAAAGGATTGCATTCATTTTGATTTTTTTTAGGAAAAAATCTATTTTGTTGAACAAATTAAAGATACAAATTTATTGGATGGAAAACTTTCAGTTTTATTTTAGAAAGATATAAATTCTCTTTTTCAAGACATTTAACCTAATAAATTAACTAATTTAAAACGTTACATAAATATTTTTACCGGTAATGTCTCGATTTGTGCTTTAAAGTTAAACAAACAATACGCATCAATTAAATATTTAATCAATTGTTCTTGTTATTGGGAATATCAATGGAACAAACAACTAGATAAATCTGAAATGCAATATGTACATCAAAATATTATTCTTTCATTGAATGAATAAGATAAATGTAGCAGAACCATGCTATTGTAGAACATTGTCTACTGTCTCAAGACTTTATTTGTAACATCAAAGAATATAAGGCTACCAGACACATATGATGGGACCGAAAATACTTCAAAGGGGCTTTTATTTATCAGATGGTATTCAATTAAAGGTTGACTTTTGTAAATGAGTCGTGTCTGATAATATTGTTTTGTTATTGCTGTTGTTGTACAGTGTTGTAAGGGGATCTGATCAGACTACAATAGAACAATAGAAACGCGTTTATTACAATTCTAAAATTCAATTAAGTCTGAGGCAAATGGCAATGCATGTGTTATAATGTGTTTGTGAGTCATATTTGTAAACATAAGTTTTGTAAAGCATTTCCGAAACAAATTCTTAATATTAATAGGAAAGATGTCCACTTAGAATAAAAATAACTATTATTATTTTTGTAAAGATAATAGAAATATAAGAATAGGTCTGTGGAATCGCTCTAATCTGTGTTTTTACCGTCGACCTTCATCTTGTTTGCCATATTTTGGTACAAGTATTTGTACAAAAATGGGTACAAAAAGTTGAGGTTTCCTTATTAATAGAAACGTGGCTCACACTCTATTAGCTATAGGTTAATTGAAGTTTTAGTCCTACCTTATGTAAAATGTTAAGGCTAAGAGAGGTTGTATGTTATAACTGGCGACTGGCTGAGAAAATTTGGTGATAATAAAGGAATTGGAATGGATAATTTTTTTATAATGTTAGTCTTTCGAATATGTCTTTGTTAAGTTTAAATAAAAAAACAACAACAGAAAAAACAATTACCCATGACCATGTGTTTTAAACTGTTAATAGCCAGTGCGTTTGTATATAAAAGAAAGTTATGTACCTTACTAGACAAACTTATTCCACTTGGGTCAATGTGCACCATTTCAGAGTTATATTATTGAAAAATAACATAATTTTCTTTTATAGTGCAATAAATGACTAGAACTTTTTGCCTTGAGACATCAAAAACAAATAAAACTTAGACAATTTAAAAGCTCTGTAAAAACCCACTTACAATTAAAAGCCAGTAACTCGTAGTCCATTGAACTTTGACTAGATATCAGTCTCCGTGTCATTTTGTCTCTTTTAAACTACTGAAAATATGATCTTATATTTTGTCTTTTGTTTTTAAGTGCAAAAGTCAGTGTTATTATATTCTTAGATAACAACACCGAGTAAACAAGTTTCTAATGAAAAGAGATGCTCCCGTATATAGCATTCGATTTAACGTACATATCGTGAAATAAAGACTTATCGAATAAAAATCATTTTGAAACACGATAATGTTTTCTAATTAAAGACCCATTTTTATTTCTCAAAAACTGCTTTTTGTGAGTTCGTTACAGTTTCCAAAAGTATGTTCATTTGTTATATGTGCATTTTAGTTCTGTTGGCAATATGAATGAATACAGTGAATTAGTATACAATGTATTGTATAGAAGTAACAATACCACAGTGACTTTGTTTATATTTTGATATCTTTATAAACACATAACTGCATGATCTGTGCTATTTTTTTCAGCCATGCACTAAATCCATTATTTAGGCATTATTAAACACATGCTTAACATTTCTAAAGAATTAACAATATCTGATTTCTGAGGCATACCTGCCTTTAATCAATCGTTTCATTGTCTTGGTGTAATAAGATAACAGTGGCAAAAATAATTTCCATTGCTCTAAAATTACGCATGTTGACTTATTCATTGATTTGAATATAAATATTATCGGATTTTATTATTACAATATGACTACTTTATTGTTTTGATGATGCTTAGACATCGCCTCAAAGAATGTATACGTCTATGTTAAGAACGTCTTAAACAAATAACATGAAGGTGCTGATAAGTTTGTTTGTATTTTTATCATGGGAGGTGTATACAGTATCATGAACATTAATCATTTCCCTTGCTTTTATTTTTTCAATCATTTATTTTGTCAATCAGGCTTAGGTCTCCGTTGAATGTAAATTTAGCGTAAACCTACTTTTATTTATTTTTCTCGAATTACTGTAATACTAGAATTCCAAATCGAACATTTACCTTTAAATTGACAAAAAATTATAAAGTTTAAATGACAATATTACATCATGTCAAAAAGGACTAATGTAAACTATACGTTTCTGTCAGTGAAACTTCATAATGTATGACTTAAAATATATTTTCACTACCAGAGTATTACCAGAGCGTGTGTAGCTTGTCAACAGCTTGGCTGAAATATTGTAAGCTAAATTGATTGAAAAGATCAAGACTTTAAAATAAATTGAACATTATTTATACTTTTTGTTATACCTCATGGAATTAACAATAGCGGTGTTAGGTATTGTGTATTACATACTAATGTAAATATAGGTATATGAATTTGCCCAATATGCAAGCTCTCTCTTGAAGAATGGGACAACTCAGATTAAATTCATGCTTCAGATGACACAAATGACTCTTCACAATAATAGTATTTGTCATATGTCCAGTATCATGGTATAGCCATTGTGCTATGATTAATAAGTAATGGAAATTAACGTCAACAAGGATAGCATATACATCGCTTCTAAATGACAACATGTACTTTGTAAAAGTGTTAACAAGTTGTGAACAGAACGAATTTCATTGCGTTCATATATTTGTGTGATTCAATAAGGCTTAGCTCAAAACGTATTGTTTCATTACTTTAATGAACAATCAGAGATTGACAATAAAGAAGGGTCAAAATTAATGCTTTTTGGCACTACAAATCGTATAATATCAAGTACATTGCAATAACGAGTACATATACTATTTAAAGTGACATTTTGTATACGACATTCGGGGGTAAGTCAAACAAGCAGATATGTACCAAATATATCTGTTAAGGTAACTTTATAATTGATATGTATGAAAACACGAAAATTTCATATAAAATAACAACTATGTTCCAATATAACGTTCACTTTAAGATACACGAATTGATTCACTCAAAACTGAACACGGTATCTTTTATTCTTCGTTAATATTCCTTTCAAGGCATTTTGTTACAGTTTGCTATACTTAATTAATGTTGCTGTTTTCTGTAACAATTTTGTCTTAAATTCAAGTTAATTTTCATGAAACTGATAAATGAAATAAAGCAATGCACATGAATATAACGCGGAACACATCATTTCTACACTAGTATACCCTGAGTTTGCCTTTATCGTCTCAGGAGATTTTATCTGCATATGTTCAATGTATACAGTAATAGAACAGCGATACATAGGTCTGTAGTTGTCTGTCTGAAGTTATACTTGACATGAATGACATTTTAGTGACATATCGAGCGATGGTAAATAGTGTTTCCCGAGCGTGAGCAGTTAAGTTTTATTTTTTCAACCCTAACCTTCTAATTTTCAACAAGAGATGCAGGTTCTTTTAAAAAAACAAAAAAGTGTTCTGAGTACACGTATTTAAAATCACAAAACCGTCTTGAAAATAATAATGATAATACAAGTAAAGAAAATAAATAAAAAATACTTACGTAGAAAGCTCTTAAAAGCAAATAATATTATACGTGTATTTTCCCCCTTAAAACAACTAATAAAATATAAAGGATTTTGTCCAATTGTAACTTTTCCAATATAAATCGAAATTATTACTTTTCACACACAAAAAAAATACAAAATTTATGAACATTTACATTATTAAAATAGGACAAAATTACATTTTTGTTCCCAAGAAAGGATGAGGCAATGCTGTCTTTCTTTATTATTATATATATAAAAAAAAAAAAAAATAAACTTACTACTTCCGATTTCTCCAATCTTGAAAATGAAATTACAAGTTACACAGAAGACAAAAAGAATGACATTGTTATTAAACATGAAAAGAAACTGACATATTTGAGAGAAGAAATGAGTAAATCTAGATCTACTTTGAATAAAAACGGAAATCATTCCCCTGTCACCACTGATTCCATATCAACGTCGCCGCAAATTGTAAATTATAATAGTGAACAAGACTGGCAAACGGTAAAAAAGAAACAAGATCATTCTAAATTCGACAAGAAATTTACGGTTAACAAAAATGTCAATAAATATTTCAACCAAAGCTGCAACAACTACTAAAACAGGTATAATCCAACCAACCTTAGAAAAATGAGAAATCAAAAAAAACGTGAAAACCCCGGGCACCAAGAAAACATACAGGAGGCCGTGATCAACGGGGAACCAAAGAATCTGAAAACAAATCAACTGCTACAAAAATGGATATAGTGTTACAAGAAATAAAAGGAAATCGCAATGATAACAACAAAGCAAAATCACGAAGGTTTCAAAAAATTCCAGACACGAAATCAATATAAAAAATATAAAAGCGGAAATGTCAGATACAACAAGGTAAAAAAAACAGTGTTGAACTTATCATCACGCCCAATGTCAGAAACTGAACTGATAGTGCTTGGAAAAGGGTTTATAGGATTTTGTCCACGATATAATTCGCATGATAAGGTTCGATTAGCGGAAAGAAGTTTTTCATTTTTTCAAGACGTTTAAGACTAAAAGAGTACTTCAACGATTTGTATAAAAATGATAACAACGAAAGCGATGATAATAACCAAAAAGAAGAATATCAAAATTTGCCGTTCTATAATAAAAACATCATCTACCTTTACCCCACCTAGCGGGAGAGACATTTATTTGGATTTTTATATTGAGGCTATAAGTAATGAAATTATGCACTCTTCTAAACAAAAAAACGTTTTTCTCGTCCTAATATATCCAAACAAGAACTCCAGTCGCTTAAAGACCTATCTCGTGATACAAATATTATTATCAAAAAGGCAGACAAATCCAATACCATCGTTATAATGGACCAAACAGAAGTACATCGACAGAAGTGAATCGACAACTGAAATCGATGAACGATATTACAAAAAAAGTAAAAAAGGGAACAAAAAATTTTGAAAAATTAAAAATAAAAGAATTTTAAATGAAATAAAAGGAAAAAAAGAAAAAGCATTACTAAAAAATTTTGGGACATTTTTCCCCGTCAAACTTTTCCGTACACGCTCTTTTTTTAAACTTTTTAACCAAAAAACCATAAAACAATGATGAAAATTTCCTTTTAAATCCCCGGGGGGGGGTTCCCATTTTTTCAGAAATGGCCCAGAAACTGAAAAATAGGGGAAATCCCTAGATTTTTTTTAAACCCCTTAAAATGAAAATTTTTGCCTTCCTATTCAAGGAACCCCCCGATTTTAATAAAAAAGGGTTCGAATTTTAAAATTTAAACAAAGACCCCTATCTATTTTCCCCCCTTGATGTTTTCTTTCATTAACACAAAAACCCCCTCAAAATTTAAGGGGAAATTTGAATTTTTGGTATAAAATTTTTTAACAGAAAAATAAAGGAAAACAATAACACCAAAAGCAATGATATAAGAAATTGTTAAATATTGTTTTTACATAATAATTGCTTTGATTTAAAACGATCAGAGTTTATTTACAAACCATGGGCACAGCAATGGGAAAAGCCCTAATGGCACCTTCTTATGCTTCAAATTATTCATGGTAGACTAAAAGAGCAATTTCTTAACTCTACTTATGTAAAACCTGATGTCTGGTAACGTTTCCTAATGATATTTTTATGATTTGGAATGATTTTTGGAAAACGCTAAACTTTTTTATAGATTCCTTAAAAATAGTTTCCCACCCGAATATTAAAATTCACTTACAATATTTCTAAAAGTTCGGTACCTTTTTCTTTGATGTTTCTGTATCTAGAAGAACGTAACAGGAAAAATTGTTACCGTGATATATTTTGCAAAACCTACAAATATGCATTTGTATTTAGATTTGCTACATCCTTCTCATCCTTTATCATGTAAAGCGTGGTAAAAAATCCCGTTTAGTCAAGCCAAACGTTATAGACGTGTCATTTCCGGTGTATGACGGCTAACTTTTAAGCAGTCTTTTAGATACGTTTAAATAGATTTATCACACACCCGTGCCGATTTTGCGACTCCGTAAAATGGTTTTGCGCACGGCCGGTGCATATATTTTGACGTGACGTCATTAGCGTTATACAAACATAGTGTAAAAGACGCGCTAAATGTAAAGCGTTATACTATAGGAGCGCGTCCAATGAAAATTGACTCTTTTTCACTTTAAACGGTCTTTATTTTGGGTATGTGATAAATAGAATATTAAATTCGTGTAAGTTCATTACTGAATTTATTGCACTCGTTGAATAAAATAACATTATGCTCGCCAGAGGCTCGCATAATATAATTTATTCAACTCGTGCAATAAATTCAGTATTGAACTTACACTCATTCAATATCCTCTATATTTTTCTGATAGAAATTATCCTAAATCTATTATTGAGAAAGCCGTTTTCTAAAAAATTGAAGGGCAATGTTCCCCAAAATGATGCTCTAAAGTCCTGTCGTTTAAAAATACAAGTTATCCAATAAGTAACCTTTTCTAACGTATTAATAATACATCTCCTGGCCTAATATTGGTGAAATCTTAAAAAATTTATTGGGGAATCTATTACTTTTTTCTGAATAAGGTAAGCGTTAAAAATATACCATAACAAGTTCAAACCTTATTTTACATATAGACGTCCTAAAAACATTCGAGATTATCTTATGAAAGGGTGCCTTTACCTTGAATCGCCACAAGTTTTTAATCTAGGCCAATGGGTTTACGAAAGTAGATGTTCACATTGTAAAACAATATACATTGTTGGTTCCCAATTTAAATAGCAAGCATAACAGGGTAGTTCTTTTGATTTACAACAATGATGGTTAATTTGTACACGCGTAAGTAATTTACCCTTCATTACATGTAAAGGCTGTAAAAAGCAATACCGTAGGTTTCAGCGTGACTAATTTCCAAAATGGCCATGCAGAATAATAAACAATAGGATGTTTGATATAAGAAAATTGGGTGACGTTAATCCAGTTTCCACAATGTCTGCGGATCCATTTCGGATCAAACGAATAATAAGTGTTCATTGTCAGATATTTTCATTTTTACCTATAGGAAATTAACAGACAACAACAAGGGCCCGGGGGTTATGTAAAAAAATTTTTTTGGATCCAAAAATTTAAAAATACATGTTTCCAAAATGACTAAATAAAAAAAGTAATTTTTTTGTTTTAAATAATAGGTTACATAAAATATTAATAGTTTGCCCAAAATTATTTAAAATTTTTAAAAAAACCCACTTTTTTTAAAATAGACATCTGAAATCAACTGTTGATCCTTTTAAAATTCTGTACCAGTTTATTTATAGCATAAAAATTTTTTTTCTACATTTTTCATATTTTTCCCCGTTTAAAACGCCAAAAACTTTTTTCCCCGGCCCGAAAAAACGCGTGTTCCTTTATGCCCGTCCCCTTCCGGAAATTTTATTATTTTTGCCCCGGGAATGAACAAATAGCCAAAACCCCGTTTGAAATTAAAAATTTAAATTACATAAATGTTCGTGTTTGTGTGGCTTGTCTGATTATTTTATTATTATATAAAAGTTTTCAATACTGATTTTGTACTGAAAATAACATCTACACCAAACAGCATGATGTACACAAATTTGAATCACATTTCTTTTACATCTTTGTGCTAATAAATATATATTTAATTCTGTATCAAGCGTCAGGTCAAGAACACGAGGTACTTGAAATTTTTTTATTATTTATCGATAAACCCGTAGACTTAAAAGAAAAATGAACTAAATATCTTGACTTGTTATGTTAATCAACTCCACGGGCATGACTGAATTCTTTGTTTAATCATTTGTAAATTATCTAAACAGTTTTAGTTCAATTATACATTTTTAGAAATCAATGACATTTTTTCTCAATGAATTTATTATTTGTTTGTTTGTTAGTTTGTTTATGTATTTTTATCTATTGTTTTTTCTCATCTTTTACATTGTGTGTACAAAAAAAAACAACAGGAAATACTAAACTTTGAATGACACGGAATTTTCATTTGATCAAATAAGGTTTAAAACGGATTCCTTTGTAACATGTATTTTAACTTATTTTTGCCCTTGTCTTTTGTAATTTATAACTATGGACAAACTTTGACTTATTGTTAACTTTACAAATGTACTGATTTGTTCAAACAGTGTAACCCTGGCCATAAGTAATACCTTTAATCTAAATATTTGATTGAATTTTATTTCATTACAAGTATTCTTAATGGCAATGATCAATATTTATGTTCAGCTCGTAAAAGATTTATATCCTTTTCTATTTTGAAAGAAAAATCATGAAAGAGTTCGTTTACTTTACAGCCTATTAATATAAGTCATTAAAATATATTGATAAATTCCAATCTCATACAAGCATAAGAAAGTTGCATTGAAGAACGTTTATTTAAATGAAGATTATATATATATATATATATATATATAATATATATATATATATATATATATATATATATATATATATCGTGTAATTTAAGGACCGACAATAGCTAGGCATGACGTAAAAATAACATATTTGTGCAAAAGCATCATTATTAAATAGCAAGAAAATGAAATCCCTACAGAACACTGATAACGACAAAATTAACAAATTAAAAATGCAATTGACTAGTTTTGATGAAGATTATACAAACTGCATACATGTTCATACGAGTATATCATAATCCCGTAAACTTGTTAAATATATATTTCATGTTTAGTCATTTTGTTTTTATACATGTATCATAATTCAATTTATCGTAAAGTAAATAAAGTTTTAAAATCATCTTGTCAATAACTGGGATAACGATCACTTAAAATACTTACTTAAATAAATAAAAAATAAATACCTGATAATGTGCAGCAGTTCGTAATTCAAAATTCATATATTTCAAATTTAAATATTGTTTCTTATTAACACATTTTGTCGATATTGAACTAATGTAGTCAACTCTAAGTAAAACCTATATCAACTCCGGGACACTTCTTTATCTAACACAACAAGCACATTTGTAGCGCATAAGAAATGCGATAAGAGTTGTCGATATTTATACTGGACATTTATGACAATCTAGTGACGATATTGTACTATGATAAATGTGTAACACCGAGAGTGTGTCTGGTGACAGTAATTTGTCATATTTTCTTCAAATCTTAAATATCCAATTTGAGATGAATTAAGAATTCCAATGTTATATATTGTCGTCATTCCCATAAATATAAGACACGCGCTTACTATTTTAAGGGCTAGCAACAATATATTAATAGAAAAGACAGGCGTTACCTTTTTCATAGAGTGAAAAAATTGTTTTCGTTTATACTTCAAGAAAGCAATTTAATATTAAAGTATGTAATCATAGTTAAACTAGCTGATGATCCTCGACTGATATTCGTTATTGAATAAAAGAGCATAAATCTAATTCTATGCAGAGTGCGACATACTGTATGGGCTATTTAGCCGTTTAGTTTAAACATATTCCAATTAAAATGTTTTGCAAAAATACAATGATGAATGGGACAGTGCAATGATGAATAAAGATTAGTTCCGTTTATAAAATTATTTATTTATTTATTATTTTGAAATAAGTGCGATATTAAATAAGAACATATTAATTATTGACAGTATATCGGAGAAAAAGGAAAAAAGAAAAAAGTGCGGTTACAGACCTATTACATGTAAAGAAACATAGCGTGTTTTATAACTTTGAGCTAATTCAAATGGTTAAAGCACTCCACTAAGTTTTATTACCTAGATCTGATAGGACTGGAAGTATGTTTTCGAAAATTATGTACATGCACCGTGTGATGTATGTCCAGAAAAAATACGTGTATGTACAATTTGAAATAATTCGCACCATAATTTTTTTTTACTTCAGCAGGAAAACTTTGTTTCACTCTTTAGATAAAGCGAAGACGAGGTCAAATCTGGCTATTTGTTTTAAAAACATTCACTATTTGGATATTGTTCTGTTTACTTGTTGTTCAACAATCATGTATTATGGCAAATTGATTTGTTCTCTTTCAAACACGACTGTTGCTGAAAATATACACATTCCAATTAAAATAACTTCAGCATGTACAACAAGCCAAACATAATTAGTTAGGTTGTTCATTATTTTCAAATTGTGAAAATGCATTGACTTATAGAAAAAGTTTTGTATGGTTACTGCAGTATTTTTCGCTTCACGATACTTAAAGGTACGAATTTCGATGGAGAAACTCGATACACCATCGTGATTTCTTATTAAGTAATTCAGTGTATTCGTTGAGCTCCGTGTATGTCGCGAAGGCCCTTCCAGGACACCGTACAAAATGGAAAAAGTATTGTAAACACATTCATTTGTTAATCGCAGACAGTGGTGATGATTGAGCGTGGATGAGATTTTGTATTTCAATACATTTCTCTGACCAGCTATATTAAAAGATATACTTTAAATCTGAAATAATATTATTAAATGTCTTAAATGTACTTTAAAACTAAACTTATAGTCCTTTGGTATTGTTTGGGTCTCTATCATTGAATGTCGCTTTTCTTTATTATATTTTTGTTTGTTTTGTATTAAGTTATTTAAAAACATAATTTTGGTAAAATATTTTATTTATTATAGTATATTTTTGTTTCAGAGTCATACATATCATTAATCAGTTTTAAAATGTTGTTAACCCTTATAAATAATGGTACTCAAGTAGTTTTCCATAAATTGTCTCTACACTTAATATATCCCACTTAATGTACTGATATCATTAACAATATCAATTAACGCTCGTATCTCATACAAAACAAATCCGCAAATATAATGTGACTTCCATAGAATTTATCCAATACTTGTTGAAACAGCATACTTTTTTCAGACGGAATGATAGAACGGTAAAGCTGTTGCATTTATACAAACCAACTAAAAACGGTTGGGCATATAAAAATATAACAAGGAGCCAAACTATGTGCATGTAAGTCAAGACGGTGCTAAGTAATTGTTTTTGATACAAATGGTTGAATAAATAAAACACATTTTAATGCTTGTAATTTCATATAAAAGTAAAAGCGAGCACTCATTAAGTAACTAGCGGGTAATGACCTTGCCATAAAACTGTTCAATTTTTCATATTGATATCTTTAATAGATTTGAACTCATTCTACTTGATAAGTTATTTTGACAACACTTCTGAGGAGCATAATTCCAAAAATATTGATTTCAAAATAACGTCGTGTGTCCTGTCATTGTAAACAAGTATTCAAAGTTTCATGCTTATACTGTAAACAGTTTTAAAGTGATTGTACTAAAAAAGCATTATAGAAAATATTGAAAAAAAAACAGGATAACTCTGAAAATGATGGAAACCGCTCGTTTTTATATTAGAGCGTTACCGTATCCATCAGCCTCACCTATGAAAGATAACTGTACTCGAATGTTGTCAGAAATCATTTTCAAATTCCATGGATAACTTGTACAATTAATGGTACTCTGCGCCTTATTTCGTCAACGTCGGTTGGGTAACAGCAAAGATATCATTAGCAATCATAACTTTGTCGGGCAAGGGTCACGTGGTATCGCCACATTGATAATGATCCACTGTAACACGCTCTCGTATTTCAGGCACATTTCATATCCTGCGCATAGAGTGGCGGTCCACTGCACCCAATCACATCATTTATTCCTTTGCTAAATTCATTCACCTTCGACTGCATTTGCATCAGAATATAGTTGGGATTGCCTTATGTGAATAAAACGTATTAAAAGGTAACGAATTTTAATATTGCTAATGATTGTTTTATGGTGATTACGTTCTAGTTCTATAGTATCGTAATACATTCACAAATTATTTTTTCATTAACAATGAACTGCATATATCATTTAATATAGGTCGGGATTTGATATGAATGCGTAACAAAACTTATTATTAATGTTAAATTCTACTTAAGCCTAACATGTATCGTTTTACCAATCAAACAAAAATCTCAATTAATATATAACGTATTTTCTTACGTACTGCTATCATATAAACATTATTTCTAAGTGGGTTTTAAGTGCAAACTTGTTCACGCCCCTAGCACCGGTTAAAGCAGACTTCAACATTTACATGAAATGGCAAACTTGAATTAGAAACATCCGCAGATGTGTTCATCTGTATTCCCTCGTACAGGTCTGCTTAAGCTCTTTGCAATTCTCAAAATTAATGTCTTACAAAAAATTATTGATCCCGAACGACCAGGCAAGGAATACTCGAATGAAGTACTGAGCATTTTTTACATTTTACAGTTGTCACACAAAATAATACACACACTGTTTATTTTATGTATTACTGCTGAGTATAAGTGACATCGTTTATTTATTTTAATAGTTCTCCTATTTATTAGTATGATACCACTTTTCGTAAAAACAGTTGAGACAACAAATCATTACTCTTCAGTCTTTCCGAAGAGTATAAAGTCTAGACCGAAGGTAAACATTATCCGTATATTTGATAATGTGCAGAGACAATGCTTTCTGACGTCTTTGTCTAAAATGAGGACATATAACCATTAATCAAACACCAAGTATTTGTTCTAAAACAACAAATGTCCGGACAATATAATATTATTAGGAGACTTTTCCTTTACAGAATGTCTCAATGCAAAATGATGTTTATATAGAGGAGGGTATTTGATTAGTTCAATGTAAGATCGAAATATATTTCACCGAGTGAGCACCAAAAGGTATTTTTCATGAGTGTCGCAGCCACGAGGAAAATATGAACTTTTGGTGTTCAAGCAGTGAAATACCGATCATACACTGAACTAAACAAATTTTCTTTTTATTATAATATGCAAATAAACGTTTAAAAAAGACATTTTACAGAGGATAATGAATGAGTGTAAGTTCAATATATTGATCTAGTTGAATAAAAATATTTAGTGCGAGCTTCTGGCTAGCATAATATTATTTTATTCAACTAGTTCAATTAGTTCAGTTATCCAAAATAAAAGCTGTTTAAAGTGAACAAAATTCATTTTTTAATTGACACGTCTATAGTGTAACGCTAACGGGTATGTGATAAAATGTAATACGAAATGAAACGCGCGCCAAATAATAATACAACGTGACGGATTTACGATGTCACGTCATCAAGTTTGTCTCCAGTACTTTGCACGCTGGCATTTTACAGAAACAACGTATCGGGCTTAAATTCCAAACAGTGAAAATATCAAATTGATATTTTCACTGTTTAAACAATGAGAATATCAGTTTCATATTTCACTGATGTATTTCGATAAACTACCAAAAAGCATGTAATAAAAAGGTAATATCTCTATCAACAGACTAAATGAAACCAAGTCTGCTATGGTATTATCTCTGGCTTTTCTTTCTTTTTCTCTTTTTCTTTGTATAAGCTTTGAGATTCTATCAAAGAAAGCATTGGATGAACAGTGATAACAATGGATTCTTCAGCAACAGTGCAGTATTTAGGTTTTTGTTAAGGGTACAATGATGATTTTGAAAACAAAGACTTTGTTCAAGAAGATTTCATAAGTTATTGAATGTACATTACAAAATATGATATGCATGGTAAATATATGATATACATTAAATATTGCAGTGAACCATATCTTTGTCCTTAAAAAGAAGGAAGTAGTGATACATTATCCCCTTTAATAAATACTGATATCACTAAATCTATTTCTATTCAAAGAACTGGACACTATACATTTGTGTCAGACATCTGACGTCATCCATACAATTACATTATCTGAAGGCCTGTTGACACGAACATCAGTAAGAATGTATCTAAAGGCCTCAACAGACGGTAGGATTTAGTTGTACAACACTAATTAGAGAGTAGATGTACAATTTTCAAAGCAATACAACATTCAGCATTCAGACGGTAAATCTGCATTGTAGGAATCACCCCCCCCCCCCAAAAAAAAAAGAAAAAAGTTCCCTCCCAATTGATCCCTTACATACTTTACTCACTAAATTTTTTTTCTCTATGAGTAATGATTGAAACACCTCCATTTTTTAAAAAATAATTGTTTTTTTTTAATGTGCAGCCTGACCGAGACTCAAAACTGGGATCCTCGGAATACCGTACTGCGGTTCTACTGACTGAGCTATCCAGCCGCCTACAAACTACCTCCCCTGATTTGAGAACAGTTCAATACCGTTGCATAATCATTTTCGGAACAATTTGAGATTCGAACATACCACAACTTTGGGTCTCCTGAACAGTTTTTACAACATCATTTTTACCCCATCTTACTACTATGTTTACCTTTTAGCCCTAATTGTTCTGGAATTTCATTCATTACACCCATTATCAGGAGATAATTTGGTAATCTGTAACTTGCCATTGTGGGAGGTCTGTAGAAATCTGTACAACAATCCAATGCCAGATACATCACCTGCAATGATGTATGAAAAATCTTTTTAAATAAAACCAAATTTTTTAAAAAAAGAAAGCATTAATTATTATTTTCAATATGTATAGATATATAGTGTGCTTTATGCCTAAAGTCGTCAACTAACTTACTTGTATAAATTTTCTGCTATGATAAATATTCAGTTATATTTATTATTATCATTATTATTTTTAGTTATTGTTAGTATATATATTTTTAATTGTTATTTAAACAAAAATGCAAGTTACAACACATATCAGGATTCTATGAGTCAATATTATTAAGGTAGTGCGACTCTAATAATTTCCCGCCATAATTTAAAAAGATCGGTCGATGTCGGTCGATGTCGGGTAAGTCCGTGACTTTCGGAAAAAATATTGAAATTTATTTGCGTTACGTATTTTTATATATATTGTGTAAAATCTGTCATTATTTGAAGTAATACCAATATATTTAGCGCAAATTTCTCAATATATTAAACGATTTTTAAAAAATATGAAAAAAGTCAACCGGAAGTAACTAGTTTCCGCGACCAACGTTCTATCGAAAACAATGGAAAGAAATAAGAAAGGCCAATTCACAAAGAGAAATTATACAGCATGGTGGCAGAATTGAAGAAAGTACAAAACGACCACGATTATTGTGTTAAGTCTGATTCTGAACCAGAGATTAGATGTATTGAAGGAGAATCTTGGAAACTTGGAAGAAGATTGGTGGAATGGGAGGTTCTGTTTGAAAATTTACGGTACTGTAAAAACTGTCGCTTAGGGCCAGTAACACTGTCAGTCAACACAATAAGAGGCGAACTTCAAAAAGGTATGTCTGGTTATTTATATGTCGAATGTCAAAATTGCTGTTTTGTGAATACTGCAGCCTATGGAAAAACACATAGAACATCCAAGAAGCAAGGAAGCCATGCTTTGTTGTCAACAACAAGCTTGGAACAGGTATGTAGTTGGTTAATAAACTGAAAGAATTTGTTCACTGGTTAAATACTAAATAAACTCAGTGCCACAAGACAAAACATTTCTTAAATACTCCCTTGCCAGTCCTGTTACATTTACCCGTTTAATTATTTTCTTAATTGTAACAGTGTTTTTTTTCTTGCTTTGGAAATGATGCCGGTACTGGATGAATTTGGAAAAATGCTTAGGTTTGACTCAAATTGGGAAGGAATTTTGCACATTATTCATTGGGAACTTTTTTATCCATGGAGACAAAAAATATGCATAATACAATTTTTACATATTAAAAGATGTCTAGGTGTGAAACACTTAAAGTACGAAATGAACTGAGTACAAAAAATAATGTTAAGGTGTGAAACACTCAAAGTACGAAATAAACTGAGTACAAAAATCAGTTTTATTTAGGGAATTTATCAGTCATGAACTGGGAAATTTGCTTCTTTTGGGAACAGTGCCGTTTTCCGGTATTAGTCATATAAGAAAAGAAAAACCCTGATTTAGCACAGACAAATTTGAAGGGAAAGGTGCACATAGAGTTTCACTTTGTCAAATTGATATTTGATGTAAAATAAACCCATGACTTTTGAATTTTTATAGCTTTTTGAAAATATATGTTGCATGATTCACATTATTACAGATAATTGATTTCATCTATCACTCTCTTTTCAGCCATGATTGATAGTCTAGGTGGACCAAGGCGTGTTAACAACATGTTGGCAACATTGAATCTGAAAACAGTCTCTAGACTAATTTGAAAAAGATGGTAAAGAGGGCAGGTGTTGTTTTAGAGAAAGTTTCAACAGAGTCGGCCAACGCTGCAGCTGATGAGGCATATAGGCTTGAAATGGAGTGAGTTTGAGTTTGAATCTGATATATTTTTACTTGTTAATTACAATAATTTTTTTATTCAGGTAAACATTAGTCTGATTTTACTTTGTATTTGTTAATAGCTATATAGATCTTTTTTTTCTTCTTAATTTAACATATAAAACTTAGTGGGATGTGTATTAATTATGGTAAATAGTTACAATGTCTTTATATGAATTTCAATACAATTCTGTACACATTATAGGTCTGTCGCTGAGAAGGAGTCACTTAAAGTACAGGCCAGCATGAGTGGTTTGGTGGAAGAATTGGGTGTCTGTCCAATGCCAGATACATCACCTGCACTGATGTATGAAAAATCTTTTTAAATAAAACCAAATTTTTTTAAAAAATTATTATTTTCAATATGTATAGATATATAGTGTGCTTTTTGCCTAAAGTCGTCAACTAACTTATTACAACACATATCAGGATTCTATGAGTCAATATTATTAAGTGATTATATATAACCACAGATTATAAGCCAGTACATGAACATGATAGTTTGATAAGAATACTCATGCCATATCAGTTGAGTTTTCATACAAGTTTAAACATAATCACATTTTTATCCTACAATGTATAGTGCATTATAAGTAATTGTTGTTTGCATTTTTTGTGTGCACATACATGTATAAAAAGGCAATTCATGCATGATATTTCAAATAATCATTACATTTCAAGAGTAAGCACTATTTCTGTTTTTATGCCCCCGCCATGTAATGGCCGGGGCATATAGTGTTACCCTGTTCCGTCCTTCCGTCATTCTGTCAATCCGTCATCATCAGTTTCCGTTCATTATCTTAGTAACGGTTCCACACATTCAACTCAAATTTGACATATGGATATGTCATGAGAAAATACAGGTCAAGTTCGAATTTGGTCATGGTTCGATGATTTTTGGCAGAGTTATGCCCCTTTTACTTTAAAATAATATATTTTCAGTTTCCGTTCATTATCTCCCCAACGATACAACACATTCAACTCAAACTTGTCATATGGATATGTCATGAAAAAATACAGGTCAAGTTCAAATTTGGTCATGGTTCGATGATTTTTGGCAGAGTTATGCCCCTTTTACTTTGAAAATAATATGAAATTTTCAGTTTCCGTTCATTATCTCCCCAAAGGTACAACACATTCAACTCAAATTTGACATATGGATATGTCTTGAGAAAGTACAGGTCAAGTTTGAATTTGGTCATGGTTCGACGATTTTTGGCAGAGTTATGCCCCTTTCACTTTGAAATTAATATGAAATTTTCAGTTTCCATTCATTATCTCCCCAACGGTACAACACATTCAACTCAAACTTCAAATATGGATACATCAAAGGAATGAGCAGGTTTAGTTCAAATTTGGTCGTGGTTCAATGATTTTTGACAGAGTTATGCCCCTTTCACTTTGCAAATAATATGAAATTTTCAGTTTCTGTTTATTATCTCCCCAACAGTACAACACATTCAACTCAAATTAGACATATGGATATGTTTTTTGAATGCCCAGGCCAAGTTCGAATTTGGTCATGGTTCAATGATTTTTGGCAGAGTAATGCCCCTTTCACTTTGAAAATGATATGAAATTTACAG
The DNA here is from genome assembly GCF_026571515.1 of Ruditapes philippinarum. NCBI lineage: Eukaryota > Metazoa > Mollusca > Bivalvia > Venerida > Veneridae > Ruditapes > Ruditapes philippinarum. The sequence continues at coordinate 96,966 of NW_026865770.1, read as the reverse complement.
TTTCTGTTCATTATCTATCCTACAGTGTTATATGACTGAAATACTGTTGGAAAAAGGCGTAAAATGAAACAAACAAACAAACAAACATATTCAACTCAAATTTGACATATGGATATGTCAAAGGAATGGGCAGGTCAGGTTGGAATTTGGTCATGGTTCGATGATATTTTGGCAGAGTTATGTCCCTTTCAATTTGAAAATAATATAGATACATCTTAGGAATAAGCAGTTTAAGTTTGCATTTGGTCGTGGTTCAATGATTTTGGACAAACTTATCTTTCTTGAATTTTGGAAAAATTTTGAACTTTCAGTTTCAGCACTCATACTTTTGTGGAAGTTTGAATTTGGTCGTGGTTCAATGATTTTGGACAAACTTATCTTTCTTGAATGTTGGAAAAATTTTGAACTTTCAGTTTCAGCACTCATACTTTTGTGGAAATGTATGTAGCCATTATTTTGGCTACAAATATGAAATATGCTATTTTCAAAAGATTAAGACTGAATAATTTCAGTGCTTTGAACATTGTATGAAAATGGTTTGTTGAATTCTGCTTAAGCCGGTGCTAGGGGGCGTGGACGGTAACTTGCACTTTCCAGTACCGTCCATGAACAGGCTCAATCAAACCGATCCTGCAACATTTTCAATTTTGCCGTGTTGGGCTTTCTTTAGGGATTCTGTATTTATCTATTTTGTGTTAACATTAAAAAGTTGTTGGGCTTTCTTTAGGGATTCTGTATTTATCTATTTTATGATCACATCCGTGTTATTTGTGCCGTGTGGCGGCTGTAAAAAGTCTCCCCGTACATCTAATCAATGATGTTATATTTTCGATCCTTGAAGATCGTTCAGCACGACATTATTGTTGTGCTTGTGGTATTTTTAGTTTTAACTTTTCGGCATTTCTAGTTGGGTGGTTCCAATATTCCTACTTGAATAATGTTGAATCACCCTAAGGATATGTTGCCTGCTTTTTAAATTTGTCTTTTGACGTCTTATCTGTGATACGCAGGCTTCATAACCTCAGATTCCCTTTCAAAATTCCATTTTATTTAGTTCCGCCCATTGTTTTCTCGTTTAGGGCAAAAGCATTCTTTTACTTGGGGACCATACGCCGCTTTTCATGGAATGGCACTACTGTGTCACATTGAAGGTTCCATGATAACCGCCGTATGAAAACATCTGCGGATGTATCTAAATTCAAAATTTTACCATTTCATATTTAAATGTTGAATTCTGCTTAAGCCGGTGCTAGGGGGCGTGGACGGTAACTTGCACTTTCCATTACCATCCATGAACAGGCTCAATCAAACCGAGCCTGCAACATTTTCAATTTTGCCGTGTTGGGCTTTCTTTAGGGATTCTGTATTTATCTATTTTATGATCACATCCGTGTTATTTGTGCCGTGTGGCGGCTGTAAAAAGTCTCCCCGTACATCTAATCAATGATGTTATATTTTAGATTTTTACGACATTATTGTTGTGCTTGTGGTATTTTTAGTTTTAACTTTTCGGCATTTCTAGTTGGGTGGTTCCAATATTCCTACTTGAATAATGTTGAATCACCCTAAGGATATGTTGCCTGCTTTTTAAATTTGTCTTTTGACGTCTTATCTGTGATACGCAGGCTTCATAACCTCAGATTCCCTTTCAAAATTCCATTTTATTTAGTTCCGCCCATTGTTTTCTCGTTTAGGGCAAAAGCATTCTTTTACTTGGGGACCATACGCCGCTTTTCATGGAATGGCACTACTGTGTCACATTGAAGGTTCCATGATAACCGCCGTATGAAAACATCTGCGGATGTATCTAAATTCAAAATTTTACCATTTCATATTTAAATGTTGAATTCTGCTTAAGCCGGTGCTAGGGGGCGTGGACGGTAACTTGCACTTTCCATTACCATCCATGAACAGGCTCAATCAAACCGAGCCTGCAACATTTTCAATTTTGCCGTGTTGGGCTTTCTTAAGGGATTATGTATTTATCTATTTTAAGGGCTTTGAACTGCAAATGAAAAAAATAATTTGTGCAAACAAATTTGAAACTAAATATTATAACATCTGAAATTTTGGCTGCATGCGGGGGCATCCGTGGCATAATGACACATTTCTAGTTTTATATGCTTGTTGTTTCTCGTCTACGGTAAGTATCTTCCCTTGTCCCTAGTTTTTATTTATTTTATTTCCCCCCCCCCTTCCCCGTGTCTCATGTCCCCTTCCCCTGTGCCTTTTGACATAATGGGCCTTATATTAAATCATTTATTTGTTTTGTTATAGTTCCTTATAAGTTACTTATTATGTATTCTGATGTAGTGGTTTGCCTGCCCGTACTCTGCCTTGTGCCCTGTCCTGTTTTTCTTTGGAGTCCTCCTGGGCTCCTTGCCGCTGACGCTTGTTGCTGGGTCGGATGGGGGCTGCGTTCATTGAATGCCGCCTTTCCTTCTCGATCTTGTTTATCATATTTTATAGTTTATATTTGTTTTCAAAACAGGATGTCGTTTCATGATAACATGAATGCAAATGAAGATAATACTGATGATGAAAGTAGACCAAGTGAGGATGAGGGCGTGGACGGTAGTTTGCACTTTACAGTACCGTCCATGAACAGGCTCAATCAAACCGAGCCTGCAACATTTTCAATTTTGCCGTGTTGGGCTTTCTTTAGGGATTCTATATTTATCTATTTTTCGGCGTAGCTGTATTAAAATGGATTTTGACCTAGATTTGTAACAAATGAAATTGTTAGTTACAAAATCTTCAGCTAAAAGAGGGTGTTTTTCATTGGTGGAAAGACTGGCTGTTATGAAATTTAAGGACAAATTCGTAATCTTTAGTTTACTTGTCTCTAAGAATAAAGTTGTATTAAAAATATTTATACAATCGTAAACTAAATATCACAACGTTATGACCAAAACAAAGATATATCAAAATACAAAAATATACAGTACATATGATTTCATGTACAATTTATTTTGTTGATAATATTAACAACAAAACCAACTTTTTGTTTTTCAGCCTTTACTTAAACATTCGATTACTACTCACTCGTACTTTATTTGCCGTAGCTTTTCTGTTTTCTATGAAAATGAACGATATTTTTGATCAACAAAAAGATTCTCCAGAGCTGATATGAATTGCGAAAATTAATATATTTAAAATGCAACATAATCATAAAGAATCGCAAAACTTTAAGTATTATTTTTTGTGCGTAATAATAACAAATTAATCTATTCATAGTTATTCGGCGTTTGTTTACACCGGTAGGTAAATTTACCGAAATACACCCCAATTGACTACCTCAATCTGAAACTGTCTCACTTGATAATCAGTGTCATTGATGGGTTATACAAAATTGAGTTTAGTACTTATTATAAGATAAATAGATATATTTCTGTATATATGGAACAACATTTATATTTTACATTCCACATTTAAAGTACATTGTAAAATATAACCTGTGTAGGTGTACGACACGTAGCCATGCCAGTAGGCTTAACTAGTACCTCCACCTCATACCCCTAGTATATACAAAATACTAGTCAAGCTGTGCAATTTTTAATAGAAATCCTTTTTTTATAAAATACATAATTATAACTTTTACTAGTAAGGTTATGTTTAACTTTTGATTTAAGTCTTCAATTATTCATTTTCATTGCCAGATAGATAAGAAGGCATTATAAATAGTATAGTTCAGAGTTGATATGTTCCATTGATTGTTTATTACAGTTTGTATTCTTTCATAAATAAAAGATATAAACAACAAAAGATTTTGGTGTTATTATCATGACCTAATAATTGCAGCATTTTATGCACAGAAGTGCTTTTACAAAATGAAGGTCAGATACATATAAGTTTATATTATTTAACAATAAAATTCAAGTTGTCAGCTGATTGTGGCCCTTGCAGTCTCTAAATTTGGTAGTATGGTTGGTTATTATCTGGTATTGACTTTGAAACCAGTAGTCAAAAGTCACGGTGACAAAAAAGCTTCTAGCATCTATAATAACATGACTAATTTGTTGACATTATAGGAGCATACATGTTTCAGCTAAGTTTAGACAACTGTCATAGATTATACTAGTAACCACCAAATATATTTCAATTTAGACATTTATATTGTTATAAAGTATAAATATCATTAATTTTTAAATATATTAAAGCTATGAGACATTTTGCACTGAATTTACGCCGATTATCTTTTTTAAAGATATTTCTTGTTTGAACTGTACAGGAAATGATGTCAGTCTGTCTGTTGAGACACCATTATCATGTAATGCTTTCAGGTACGGGCTGATTATTAAAGTAGATAGTTTCTGTATATCAAATTTGATTCATGTACAAAAAGCTTACTTCACAAAAATATTTTTTTCCAATGATGGCAACTATAACAATTATGATGTATCAAAACGAAATGTCAATGAAATTATATTTTAATGTTGTGTTACTGAATCAATTTTACTACAACAGGGTTAATGCTAGACACTGTTACTTTTGCAGTCCTTATGTCATATAAACAAAAACACTGTTATATATAGTTAATTCTTTTTTATTCATAGTGTATATATTTTGATGCCTAGGTGCTTCATTTAAATGCTTGCTTGGTTCAATTATAGCACACCTACAGATACCAGAAAGCAACTGCCAGTCCCAGAGTTCTGACTCCTCAATCTGATAGCAAAACACATCAACAAATAAAGAAAGCAAAAGTAAAATTGACAGAATCCCTAAAGAAAGCCCAACACGGCAAAATTGAAAATGTTGCAGACTCGGTTTGATTGAGCCTGTTCATGGACGGTACTGGAAAGTGCACGTTGGCTAAGAGCGAGGTTTGGTGCACCATTAACCGGTTTAAACTCCCCAGCAGTCATTATTATGCTGCTGACCGTTCCAAGGCGGCGCCCCACTGTGTTCCTCAGATGTATGTCTATGTTGTTTCATACTGTTTTGGTGACACTTTTGCTTGTGTCCCTTGTTGTTTTCTCGTCTACGGTAAGTATCTTCCCCATTGCCTCTAGTTTTTATTTCTTTGATTAACCCCCCCCCCTTCCCCCGGTCTCCTGTCCCCTTCCCCTTTGTGGGCATATTACTATTTTCTTTGAATTCCCAATCAGTTACAAATTATTTATCATTAAATGATTAACGTGTCGTTGCCCTGTCCTTTTTATGTTTGAGGTCCACCTGGGCTCCTTGCCATTGGTTCTTGTTGCTGGGTCATATGGGGGTTGCGTTCATTGAACGCCGCCTTTCCTTGTTGATCTTGTTTTTCATATTTTACCGTCCACGCCCCATAGCACCGGCTTAAGCAGAATTCAACATTTACACGTGAAATAGTAAAATTTTGAATTTAGAAACATCCGTAGATGTGTTCATACGGCGGTTATCATGGAACCTTCAATGTGACACTTCCGTGCCATTCCATGAAAAGCGGCGTATGGTCCCCAAGTAATAAAAAGCATATGCCCTAAACGAGAAAACAATGGGCGGAACTAAATAAAATGGAATTTTGAAAGGGGATCAGAGGTTATGAAGCCTGCGTATCACAGATAAGACGTCAAAAGACAAATTTAAAAAGCAGGCAACATATCCTAAGGGTGATTCAACATTATTCAAGTAGGAATATTGGAACTACTTTCTAAGACTACTTTCTTCATGACCACTGGGAAATCCAGACAGCCAAAGAAAGTTGTTAAAACAATAGTTAGCGATCGGACCTGTGGTGTTTGTAATTGGTGGAGACGCAAAAGGTCGGGCCAGAAAGTACGTCCTCATGCATGTGTCAGAAATCATAGGGGCAGTGCAAGAGCTATGGAAGCAACAAGTGGTGTGAAAGGGGTTAAGGAACTTTTAGCTGAACTTATACCAGTGGAATACTTGGAAGGTGACGGTGACAACACCCTTATTTCTCGATTAAAAACTGATCTCGGTGTTTCAATGAAGGAACGTTTTGACAAGAATCATGTTGTAAAAATTTTACAAAAGGTTTATATAAACTGAAAGGTGAAAAAGGTGTTAAACTTAGCAAAACTGTCATTTCTCATCTAGAAAAATGTTTGAAATATGCATTTGCAAAAAATCAAGGCGATCAAATTGGAATGGAAGAAAACCTGAAGGCCTGTTTCCAGCTACACACATCGTAGCCTTCCATATAAAACTTCACTCCAGGACAGTAATCTCAGACAAAAATTACAACAGTTGTTTGATCCAATTATATATAATGCTGGTCACTATATAGATCTTGGTTCGAGTCAACACTGTGAGCACGCAAACAAAGAGGTCACGCTAAGAGCACCTAAAAGTCATCACTATCCGTAGTCTTGATTATCGTGTCCATGCAACAGCAGCATTCATAAATGAAGGAAGGCAGTACATTTCTATGGTTTGCTGTTTTGATTTCATTTGTTTTTAGTTTATTGATGTTTTTCAGTTTTTCCTTATATTTCAGTTACAATGTTAATACGGATCTTTTTTAAAGTTGCTGTTTTTGTCAGATCATATTACAATTATTTATTTGTTGATCATGTTGAAGTTGTTTATTTGTTATCATTTCAGAAGTTCTTGTTGTTGTTCTTTACATATACCTGTTTGTTGGAGACAGTTAGACTTATGTGAAGTCCTGAATATAATGTAAGTAATAAATTTTTTAAAATTTAAATTTATTTAATCTACAACCCAGATAACTAAAAAATTAAACGGAAATTTTAAAAAAAGATGTACTATTATATTCTTAAATATCAACGGGATTTTTTTTATGCCCAATGCAAGATGAAACTATGATTTCAAAATTTTAAGAAGGATTTTTCAAATTAGCACACAATGCAAGAAAAAACCCTTTTTTTCCACCCCCATAAAGAAAATTTGTTTACACATGACGTCAAAATTTAGGGTAAATTTTTAAAGTCTTTTTTACTATAAAAAAAGCTCTATTTTTTTAAATTTTTTTTTTCCAAAATGAGATTTTTTAAAAAATAGGGAAAAACCCCCACAAATTTATTATCAAATGATTAATTTTTCCCTTTATATAAAACGGGGTTTTACTCAATTTTGGGGCCTTTCCCCTGGCCCATAAGTCGTATAAGAAAGTATGAAACAGCGGGGAAAAAAGAGAAAAAGTAAAATCCCCCTCCACCAAACTTAGACGATTGTTGTTAAAACAGGAACGGGCCACTAATCAGGGTGCACATGAGGCACTGGAAGGAGATACATATCAGTCTTGTAAGTTTATATGTAGAACACTTTAGAACATATTCAACATATAATGCATATGATGTATATATACAGAGAACATGTAGTTCACATGAATGTACACAAAAAAACTTTGAATGCTAGCACTTTAAAGGTAGTACAAAATATGAAAAACAAGATCAAACCTAAAAAGTAAACCTTTAGTACAAACCTAAAAATATGTATAGCGTTTGTAGAACACCTGTGTTGCAAATGAATACTGCATACATGGACATATGTTGAACAAATGTAGAGCACAAATATAATGCTTATTGAACACATGCTCTGTACATGTTATAAAAAAAACACACACACAAAAAGATCAGAATATGTGTAGTATAAAACAAATATGAAGTTTACATTATATTTTGTTTGGATCAAATACAATTTTGAATAATTTGTTTGTTTTCAGACAATGGCATTTTACATAGAGTTTATTTCATGATTTACAATGTTAATTACTTGAAAACTTAATTATACAGGTATTGGTCATGCAGAAACTGTTAATGTCGAGAAAATACCTGATTTAATTCCACGGGGGAAGTTCAAGCCTGCAAAATTACATGGAAAGCCAGCTATTATATCCTTTGACTTGGAAACAACTGGGCTAAGTGAGTTATCATTTTTACAATTTTCAATTTACAAATGATTTCAAATGTTTCAAAGATCTTTATAACTTACATTATTTCATATCCTTTAGTTGGTTTAGACATATTTTTATTCAAGGTAATATATACATGTTAATAATTTACAATTATAGCAGAAAGGAATATCCTTTTTTGTATATTCAAAGACTTTGTTACTGCCTATATGGATTGTGGATGTATGCTTTATCTGAACAGCAATTCACCATACAAATAGTTATAAAATTGTGTTTATAATTATATTTTAATGTATGTTACAGTTCAAGGAGGAGTGCTACCTCAGATAACACAAATTTCTGCAGTAGAAGTTGTGTCAGGGCAATAATTCAACACATATGTCAACCCGACAGTTCCCATTGATAGAACATCCACTAGTGTTACTGGAATAACATATTTTAAAGGCCAGATGACAGTTAATGGAACAACGGTTCAATCTGTGAATATTAGATCAGCAGTTGTTGACATGATCGCCTGGATTTCTAAATTTCAAAATGTTTTTTTAGTTGCACATAATGGACGTAGGTTCGATTTCCCAATTTTGGTTACAACGCTAACAAATCTCGGAGTTCTTGATAAGTTTTCAAAGTGTGCATTTATGGATTCTTTGTCTGTGTTTAGAAAACTTTATCCTAAGCAATCTTTGAAACAAGTTGACCTTGTATCCTCTATTCTTGGTGAAGTGTATGATGCACATAATGCCATTGAAGATGTAAGGGCACTCGGAAAGTTAATTCAGCATGTGAATCTCCCAACTAAAGACTTAATGGAACATAATTTCAGTCCATCAGCAGTAGCCAACAACATCATGTTCAATAGGACTAAAGCCTCAAATTTACCGTCATTGAATCCTTTGCTTTATACAGGAGTAATGAAAAGACCTACTGCTGAAAACATTGCAGGATCTGGATTAAATTTGTCACATTTAAAGCTGTTGTATTGTCGCGGTGGGGAGGACGCTTTACGGGATGTTTTCACAGCTAAGAATTCTGAAGGCTTGCCTAGAGTCACAAATGTAAAGAAATTATTGAATGAAATTATTCCTAAAATGTCAAAGTTTTTTAAATAAAAAAAGTGATTAGGTAACTTGTTTGAAAAGTACTTGGAAAAAATATTTTTGATACATGTGTGTTATTTATTCAAAAATAGAACTCGGCATTGACACTAATAAAAGACATTATATAATATACTTTAATGAATTGGTGTTACTCAACTTAACTTATAGCTACAATTTTTATGATTAGTTGTATAAGTTCAACTATGTCTTAGAAAGATATGAAAATATTTGCAATTATTCACTTATATTTCATCATTCACTGAAATTTCATAGAGTAGTATCAAACGGTTTTGTGAGAGGTAAAATTTCAAAACAATTATAAATATAGGCTTAGAAATTGTTCTACTATGTCTATGACAGAAATCATATATATTGTGATTATATGACTGATATTTTCATTATTTTAAATATATGATCTGGGTATATTTTCAATACTTGAAATCTGGAAATAAAATGAATATTTTAGTTTCCGCATGTTACGCTTTTTTCACTTTTTTGTTAAAATTGTGCGGGCAAATTGTTTGATTGGCCTTTTTCCCCCTTAGTAATAGGGTGTTGATGAAAAATAAGCGCTAAAGTTTTAATGAATATTCATGTACTTGAAAAAATATCAATAATTGGAGGTGGAGCTTTTTTGCCTTCAGTCAGATGGCGGCCATTTTTATACAATTTATTACCGAAAATCAAAATTGTTTTCTATTTTCCCCTATCAAGATTCATTTTTAAGCCTGATGTTTTATAAAATGACCCTTTCTGATTCATATATACTAATTTTGGTGGTAATAACACCATATTTGAGTAAGAAATGACACTTTTACCTACCATACAGGTAAAACAAAATTAGAAAATTTTCAAAATAAGGGGGGGGGGGTGATAAAAAATTATGAATATTTTTTTTATTTACATGGAAAGATGGTCTTAAAATTTGAAGATAAGTCAGTAAAATGGTACAGATTATGAAAATAATATGCAAAAACAAGTTTGAAATGATGTCCATTAGAGGTGTGCTACCTTAAATACCATTAAATGGCAACAAAAATGAACAACTGTTTTAATCAAAATATATAATATTCAAACGTTTTAAGCTCTTTTATCTCTCCTTCATGTAAAAACGCTTCTTATCCCAACAACATGATTGCAGACATGCAAACAAAAATCATTTGTTGTGTTTCAACGCAAAAATGCCGCACATATGAACTTATAACAATTTAAGTTTATGCATATCAAAATAAATTGGACATGTCTATAATAAAAACAGGAATAGATTTTTAGAAAAGGCGGGGAACAATAAAACGAGCGGTTTGCTGCAAAAAATTAATATGTTCAAGTTGAATAGAAAATTATTGCATATAGACATAAAACGTAAAAGTAAATCCTTTAAAATAGCAAACCTTCAAATGTAACAGGAATTCCGTTGAGGGTCAACGCCTTAAAACATTAAATTTGAAAAATCTAACATATATCAATTTAGGCACTGCAAACAAAAACACATGAAAACGATAAAAAAGAAGTACACTTTCAATTTGATTTTGAATAGATTAGTTAGTGCTATTCTTAGCTGGCTTTAGTTAACAGTGTTTAACCGCTTTTCGGTTTAGGTCAATTTGCATAGAAAAAAATGATAATATACTTGAAAAACGGAACGGGTGAATGATCTGTAAAACTGTTATTGTACAATTTGCAATAATATTTCCAGTCCCGGCATGTCAAAAAATATATGAATAATCAAGCCATCTACAACTTGGCATATGAGGCTATTCTAAGCTTTTTGTCATGAACAGTCCATACCGATATAGCTATGGTATTTAGATAGACATTCTGACATAGTTTGTAATAGATTATATGTAAATATAAAATGTAACAGATGTTTATGACAGTACAATTTCATTTCGACAGCTGAAAACATTTACATAGGGAACAAAGTAAATGATTGGTTATATCAGAGCATTTCATCTTTTTCTATAATTGACCTTTCCTTTAACCGTAAGATAAAATATAAATTCATAAGCAGCGTTTGTAAATAAAACGTAACAGATTTTATCTGGAAACACATCCCCTATAATTTTTTTTTAGAAATAACCATTGAATGTATATGCCTAATTGATATTATTCTTAAAAGTAAGAGTAAAAAAGATATTGACATGCACTGTATCAAAGGCCCGTTAAACCTAAAAAATGCTATAATTTCTCATTACCATGTTGGTTCATTTACAGTTTCAAAAAGAGTATCTATATAATCAGATAACAGTGGAAAGTTAATAACCGATACAATTTGAATGTTTGTTTCTACTTTTTTGTACGCTGTTTTGTTATCTTTTTTTATAAGTTGGTCCCTTTTGATTTGCTCGTGTTGAAATAATTCAAGCTTGCAGCAGAAACATGCGCAGTTAGTTGTGTGTTAAGTAACCGCAATTTGTTTGCTTTACTGCTTTAAGCCTTTGAATCATAACATATTGTTTGTCACATACTGAGCGATTGCAAATTTAACATATATTCAAGTTTGCAAAATTTAATATATATATATACATAGGTATATATTTCAATTTGTCGAATTACAGGTCTCTATTTTTTTCTTGTCTATCATGCCTAGTCAAAATTGTACTTCTATTATAACGACGACATATACAATTCCATCCAGCTAAATTGGTAAAACTGCCTTTAAAACTATGGATTGTGCGGTAGTTCACTCTGTAGGCCATACTTAATTTGTGTAGGGTTTCATTTGCGTCTGTCAACAGCTGAGCTCATATAAATTCAGCTTAATTATTTCGAGAAAATCCGAACTTATAACGAAAATTGCATGTCATATACACAATTAAATTTTTGTTCTACAAAACTGAAAATGAAAGCATTGACTAGTGAGTTAAGCCAAATAGAATAAATGATAAATGAACTGTCTATGCTATAGCAATTTTCGTCTTGTATTTTTTTTAAAACAACATCTAAATAAATATTGATACTTTACGTTTACGCTCTTCCATGCAGTCGACTTAGCTTGTACATCTTTGTCCATTTTATTTATTGATTTATCAGTGCATTTGGGTTCTGTGATATATAATGTTTACGTTTATTGTCGTTGAAGAAAGAAGCACTCAGAAAGAAATATCATACACAGAATTTCCATTTCACAAATGAAAAACGGATCTCTTTATTAGACGAAATAACATTTCATGAAAGTATTGCTTCATATAAGCTTTAAGCTATACAAGTGTTTTGACAATAATATACATAGTATGGTATCGCTTCAGCATGTTTTATTAAGGCTATGATTAACCTGTGTTTCGAGCAATCTTTGAACGTTTTATATGACGAATTTAATGTCAATACAAATAACTCAAAAGCTTATACTCCCAACCTTGTATGTATGTTTAGGCCACACTTTGACGTATGGCTGTTGCATAAATCTGCTGAATTAAGTTATGAAAGTATTTAAAAATGTTAAAATCATCATATATATATACCAGGCCTGCCTTTAAAAATGTTACTGTCGATGCGATTTGTTTTCATCAGTAACTGTTGAAGAAAATCTGAGATCAGTAGAGAAGTTAAAAACGATGTTGGAAAAAAAGAGAATGTCACAGAGTTTTTATTTAAATTCACCACTTATTAGACAGATGTTCCATTGCGAACCATAATTACTTTTATTTATAAAAAATAGCTTTCTATATATAATTCTGTCAAACCATGCAACCTGTCCATAAGTTATCAGTATAATCAAATGTGTTGATATTATATTATGTATATCTCTATTTCTTGTAGCTACTAGGAAACAAGTTTATATTTTTATACATGGCACATATGTATGGCAATCTTGTGACGCTATTGAGAGATGATATATCTTAAACATCGAGCGAATGACTGGTCTTAGTATATTTTCTTATTGTATCCAAAGCTAAAATTTCTAATTTAAGATGAATTAAGGATCTTAATAGACAAAACGTGTCTGTTCTTTAATTGTAAAGCACTTTCTTACAAATTAAGTGTAAGGAACAATGTTTAATTGAAAGACATTTTGTAATTATCTTTTCATTTGTCCTGCTTGTAGACAATTAATATCAGTAATTTGTTGTCATGCTTTAGTTACACAAATCGCCAAGTATTAGTTTGATGTTTCTTGTGTCGCACTACTGATTCTCTGTAATAATAAATTTATGTCACATTTATTTGAACAAAACCAATACAGCCGAAATCTTTGCGTCGATTTGTCCGCATATTTACAGTCAGTAGTTGTTTATTTGTATGGGTATAACGGGATATTGACAAATTACCACGCCAAACACTATGAATGTTTGAACTGAATAAGCTTAGTGTATGTTAACTATGTAAAATTAAGGTTTTTTTTTTCATATAAGAAGTAATGTAATGGATGGAACTGATGACATATGTCCTTAAAGTAAATTTACCCGATACAATCTACCATTAGCAGTAACTATCATGAAATTAAAGAAGGAACTGTATATCAGTGACATATTAATTACAAACTAAACAAAATAGGCTATTGTCTCCTAAAGTAGATAAAATGAAAATGAATGTGCTATTCTAGTGTGTCCAATTCTATCTTTAGTCGCTATGTTCGAAATGCGCCTCATGTTGGTGATATACACCAATACGAGTTCCTTGGTAAATTACAATAATATAATAGTGATTGGATAATACTGCTTATAATTTCAGAAAGAGGAGATATATCCAAAGTCCGTACTAGATCACATATTTTCTTTCACTATAATTTATGTGTGGATTAGAGGTTTTGTTTGTTTCTTTAATACGAGTCCAAGAAATTTTGCTTCATTATCAACACGAATTTTGTACCCGAATTTGTAAAGTTCTGGATCATTTTGACGTTTCCTTAATCGACAAATATTGCGATTAATTTAAAGATTAATTAAATTATATGAACAGTTATTTATTTCTTACCTGCCTGAAAAGTGCACATTGATGTCATATAGCAATTGTAGCTGAAAGAACATTTTATTTTAACATAACAAGGATCATGGTAAAATTGAACAATACTCTCTTATTTTAGTAGTTGAAATATAGGTAAATAATACTTTATTGACAAACTGAACTACTAGTTACATTCAGTTTAACTTTGAAAAAATTAAAGAAAATAATCTTAATATCTGAATTTCATTTTAGGTAAACTTTTATATTATTAGTTATAAAGATTACATGGCCCTATATAAACGGTTGTTCGTAAATATAACCCGAGCCGCAGGGCGAGGCTTATATTGCCAACAACCGTTTATATACGACCATATAACTTGTCAGAAATATTTATTTCTTAATAAATCGACAGCAGCCGTGTATATACAACTATATACTGTATATGTAGAAATATTTGCGGGCTTTAAATTTTCGCGGTCTTCGCGGTGACATTCGATCCGCGAATATTTCTACACCAATAATTTCTTAATAGTCATATTTTCGCGCATCTCTAGAACAATGTATTTCAGTGTGTTCACGGCTGCCATTTGTCTGGTATCCGTGGCGCTTTCAAAGAGTGATTCTACTGTTGTATAAACTGTACATGTACCATTCACCTCTGTATATAAATCAGTTTGCTAGTGTTTTATTATTATTGTTGTTTGACTGATATGATTATCGGATTCTTGTATGAGTATATACATGTTTGAACAATACCATTGCATCACGCTATTTATTTCATAGTCTGAGTCATAAACGCATCAACATCTGATCAGATTATAATTATTTTGTTTTTCTAAACAATACAACACAACACAACATTAACGATTTTAACTGATTGAAACATGGAAAACAAAACACAATTACTCAGTTAACATTTTAACAATTATGGTCTCATTCAGTGCTGTTTTAAACTATAAAAAATCACGCACGTTAGCGGACATTCTTTTGTTTTCCATAATCTGTCCGCTAGACAAATTGAATTTCTTTGTTCTGTTCAATAGCGTATTGCTTGACACCAGGTTAAAGTATAAAGTATGTAAAATGAAAGAGGGCTGCTTACGAAAACCATTGCCTAATCGTGTAAGAGTAATTTCCCTTATTATTTTTTACCTGATGGGTGTACTCGAATTTATGATTTTCGGCAGTCACCTCCGCGAATTCAAAATAGCGCGAATATTTGTATATACCCCCAAAATGGACCTTTCCGCGAAAAGTTGCTTCTGCGAATTTAAATACACATACAGCAAACGTCATGATTATCCAATGAAAAACGACGCTACAAACGTGCAGTATTATGACAGTATAAAACTCTAACTTCAGATCTGTAAATCTCATGTTTAATTTTTATTTCAAATACACCACATGTTCACCCAAACGTCTCAGCAAAGAAATAATTATATTTTCTCACCGTGATAAAACTATGTTGACAATGTGTTCAATTTGAAATTGGCATTAGTTCATGCATGTCATATGGAAATGTGTTTTGCTGACTGTCCATGCGAACCAGTGTATTAGATATTCTATGACAGAAGTGTAAAGTAATGAATATTTCAGATGATTTATGCCATCAAATAATGAGCCTGATTTTCCTTTTCTTTTGCATATAATGGCTTATTACTACTTACCTTGTCTCGTACTTAAGACGTGTGTGTCCTTGACCTTGGCCTGTCTCGGAAATATTGCGACATAAGAGTGTAAGAGGCATACTTACATGATTATTATAATTACGTAACGTATGGTAATTAGACTTGACACAGCATAAATATTTTCTTTGATTGGAATATCCAAGAAGGAAGCAGAACTACTATTTCAACAAATTAAATGTTTGAAAGTCGGTAGTATGCGATATTAAAAAAATAATATACATGTTAAACGATAATTTTAATTAAAAACCTTTAACAAATTTGAAAAAAAAAAGTTATTTTAATCATCTCCCAACAATAGAAATGAGAGCTTGATATCTGACCGTTTACTTAATAAACACTTTTTATTGAAAGCTTAACATTGTTTAGCATAGAAATGTCGGGTGTAATGAAACATTTTTTATTTATTTGTACATATCTTCTACTTATGTTATGCTGCATTTCTGGACAATATTCAAGCCAGCAATCGATAATCATTTTAGATGATTATTTTACGTCAACATGAAGATAAAATAAATATCCTATCATGAGCGTAGGTTAAAAGTAAACACAAACGTCTATAAATATGAATATCATGAGACAATGAATTTGACATCTCTCTTTATAATAATGATATTGAAGCATAAATCAAACCACATTTGTGTAACAACATGGCAAATGTCCAGATAACAATATACATTTCAATAATGTTCAGAACCCTTTCATGAAAAGTATGCTATATCACAGCAAATAATAACACAAATTACAAACTTTTGTCATATCAACGATATTCATTTCATAAAACAATATTTAGTACTGGTCTTTTTTCCCGGTATGCGGAGATTGCTAAATGACTCAATTATGAGATTCCAAGAAAGAACCAGTATTGTGTTGCGGTAAAAAAAATTTCTCTGTGAATTATGGTCGTTTTGGGTTAGAATAAGATTGTTGTATTCCACAGTAGATTCTATGTAAGGTGACTATATATGTTAATTAATATAAATGCAAACAAGTTTACATAAATAACTATGGTATACCATGCATACTGATTTATCCTTTATTCTGATACATGCATGTACTTCAGGTTCCCGTTTCAACACGAACATATAATATCCTCGTATTTCTTAGTTTGAACATATTTTTTAAGCCCGATCGCGAAACAAGTTCTTGCAACTTATATTCATCACTTTTGAGTCCGCTTCCTTGAACCAAACAGTACTGGTGTCATATGAAGAAACATGGTCGTGACCCACGTAAGGCTCGAACCCATGACCCCTGGGTTAAAAGGCAGCCACTTTAACCACTAGATCACCACTCCACCTCATATCACTAAATAAATTCTGCACCTTTGTTACCTTAATTTTCATTGGATAATCGTGACGTTTTTCCTATACACGGCTTTTTCTCCCATATACACGGCTTCCCTTCAAGAACCCCCGACACACCACCATTTTTGATTGGTCGTCACCACTAGATACTATAAACAATATGGCGGCAAAAAAAATTGCTTTTTAGCCCCGGTAGAAAAGTTTACAGCGAGAATTTCGACTATGACTGATTAATTGATCAATAATCTCTTTTTTTATGAAAATAAATTCATGTGAACAACAATTTGCTTTGTGTTTTCATTCATTTTTCAGCTGTTTTATTCATAGAAACGAACAATATTTTTTCATTGTTGACCAAGCGCTTGTTTGATTGAGCTTACACAGTGCAGACGATCTTTGTCAAATTTGACAGGTATCCAGAAAAGGGGTTATTTAAAAACAAGGTAGTTTGCTATCAACATGTTTTTTATCACCTATTTGTGAGTGGTTTTCTGTAACCATTCTGTTAGCCCTTTCGTTGCTTATTTTCACTTTTATGTATATATTTACATTAAATCCAGTATATCAAATGCCAGTATTGGCCTGATACAATATTGACACTGAAGTCTGTCAACAAATTTTACAAAATAAGTAACCACCATCTCCAGGAATGGACATAATAACAAGGTGGAAATGCCTGGGAATGAAGTATATAATACATTTGATGCTATATAAATTACAAAACATTCTTTGTTATTTAGAAAATATTTTTTTATTCTGGATTGACAAAATCTTGAACAATATTGTTATAACATCATAGTACATGTAGATATTCTTCTGCAATGGAAAGTGATATAATAACACATAGATCTAAATTAAAATGACAAGGATATAGCTATGTTTTATAAATTTATGTGTACTTTATACACAATTATAGAAACAAAAGGGGATTACTGTCACTAAGTTATTTTAGAATTTAATTTCACTCACTATTTAAAATTGACTTAAAAACATGTACTGTACAGTATATTGTAAACAAACTATATGCTATTATTACAGAGAGAATATTCGTTTAAAAACATACATGTATCTGAAATGCAACTTTTATTGACTCTGTGATAAAGTAATACAAACTAAAGTTACAATATATCTGTATAAAGCAAACGGCATTACATCACATAATATATGTGTACAGACAGTATGGCCATGTAATAGCATTTTTCCAGAGTTACAAAACTAGTTACGGTAAATATGTGAAAAATAGAAACAATAAAAATACCGGTTAACCTCAATATAACATGAACTTTAAAGATATACTGTTCTATGCTCAAATTTGATATTAGAAAATATTGTTAATTGCTTATATATAACCTGTCAACATATTTATTACTTCAAACAAAGTAAATATGTTTGAAAATCAAACAAACAATAGGTAGTCACAATAAGATTATATAGTGTCGTTTAAAATGTGGCAATTTTTTTTAAAGAAAATACCAACTTTACTTGAACTGTAATTGGGAACGCAGCTTCCCATATATAGTCTATTCAGTCTTTTAATCAAATTATGCATAATCAGTAAGAAATACAAACAAAAAAAATCTTATGAACAACTGTTTAAGATTTTTTTTGTTTTGTTGTAATGACCTTTCATGTTCTTAAGCTTATTTGTTTTGAATTTCATTAAATGTGGTTAAAGGTTACATGTATGTAAATTAAAAATGTGAATTTCTAAATTTGCGATATCAATATACATTTACTTATTAAATTGAGACTAATTAAGACTTATTAGTCTAAGTTTAAAGGTTATATGGCTATTGGCATCAATTATACTTTATATATGAACAATCATTTATATATTAAGAACACATAACTTTAGTTATATCATATATATGGCTATTAGGCTCCTTTATACATAATATATGAACAATCATATATATATTTACATAATATATGAACAAGCATTTATATATTTATTACTAACAACATTAAACTTAGAAAAAAATATTTATATTTAAAGTTATACTTTAAAACAAAGTTGAAGGCACACAAAATATGACTTGAAACATACTTTTCAAATAAAAATCAACAATATTAACTAGCAACATCATAAATGAAAAAGTTACATTTACTTATTCCAAGTAAAATTTGTATTTAAAGCAACATATTTCCTGATAAATGTAACTTTAATAAGTACTAAAATTATTAAATTCATTATTTAAAGCAGCACGCATCTGAATATAATTTAATATTTATCTTGAAGAATTAACTACTTAAGATTGCCCTCAGATTTATGTAATGGTCCATAATAAAATGAAGCGTTAAAATATGTATCTAGTTAAAATATTTACACATTTCTTAAAATTAAAAATACTTGTACATTTCTTCTATTTTCTTTTTTCTTTGCATTTTGAAGAGAAAAAACATGCATAGTGATATACAGTATGCTGGTCTAAAAAGCAAAACAAATTGATTTGACAGTTTACATTTATAAACAAGCCTACTAAACAATATCTAAAGGTAGTCGATAATAGGACAGGACTGGAAATATTTTTTTGGGGATTATAATGATTGTTCTATTTGATTTAGGTATTTATTTGATTGAAATATGAAGAAAATGTTTGCAAGCCACACTGATCAAGATATTGAAGAGAAGAGAAAAAAACTGTGCCATATAACACTCAAAACATGAACACCCACTGTGCTGAAACATCTAGGAAATATCTTGAAGAAAAGAGCTTTGAAACTAAATTTGAAGAGTTTGATGAAACAAAATAAGCTGAAACATTGGGCCAATTTTATATGGATGCCCGTACTGTGAATGGGCAGGCATATTAAACCTCAACACTTGAAAACATTCTGCATAGTCTGAATAGATACTTAAAATCTCTACTGTTCAATAAACATTTTGACATTATCACTTGTCCAGAATTTTTGGAAGCAAATGAATGCATGAAAACAGCTTTAAAAGAGCTAAAACAAATTGGGTAAGGATCCATAAATCACTACCCTAAGATTACAGATGATGACCTAGCCAAGCTGTACATGTGTGTTTATCTCAATCCAAATACAACATCTGGCCTACTTAATAGAGTACAGATGAATATCAGATTATTTTTTTGTAGAAGAACAAATGAAAATTTCGATCAGATGACAAAAAGCACATTTCAAATTGGAAAATACCCAGATGGAACAAGATATGTTTATAAGTTAGAAGATGAATTAACGAAAAACCGTTAGGAAAAACAAAAGGCATTGATAACAGGTCACATGCCCGAAGATAAGATTAATAGTGACCTATGCCCAGTAAGGCTCTATGAGCTATATATATCAAAATTGAATCCACCCAACAATCGCTTATGCCAATACCCAAGAGATGCTAACAAATATGGAGATGAAAGCTGGTATCAAAATAGACCAATGGAAAGAGACAAACTTGTATCATTTCTGAAAGTTCTATCACAAAAAGTGCCACTTTCGCAAGTATATACGAACCATTCAATAAGGGTGACTGGAGTATCAAACCTTGGGTAGGGAGTTTCTTTGCCGCAAATAATGGCAGTGACACAGATCAACATCGTCCCTAGCTTTATATCAAAGGGTATCAGATACAGAGAAACAACAAATGGGAAATGCTATTTCCAAAAAAATCATAGGTCATGAGAATCTACCAATGCTGCAAAGTAACAGCCGTAAATACCGCACACTGCCATCTTGTAGTACTTGATTCAATCCAGAACAGAATATATTTAGCCTGGTGCCATTCAAACGCAACTTACAATCAAATTCAGGTCAGGGCAAAAAATTAGAAAAAATTGTCTCCAATTGAAAAATTTTTACTTTAAATAAGAAAAATATCCATTCTTTAAAAAATTGAGTTTTATTTTTTTCCCCTTTTCCTAAAAAATAATTAAAAAAAATTAAAGTAGTTTAAAAGAATTTAAAAAAAAATTTTTGGAAGACGAGAAATAATGGGAAAAGTTTTTTAAAAAAATGATTTTTATAAAAAAATGTATGTATTTATAGGTTAACTTTTCTACTAATATATTCTATTACCAAATTATTATTTTTGAAATAAGATGAAACAATAAATTAATAATTTAAACTTACTATATCTTAATATTTACATAGTTGCATGCCTTCAACTCATCAATTGAAGCAATTAATTTTACGTTTCTTAGGAAATAGATCTAACTGAAATTGTATTTATTTTTTTGTTTTTGAAAGTAAGCACTGGTAGGTTTCTGAGCTATTAGCTATTGAAAGAATTATGAATACAAATAATCAGATTTATCAGATGTTGTACGGTATTATATTATTTGTTGAAACATTCATGTATGCTGCTAAAATGTTAAAGAGGTTTATCAAGTACATTGAACCGCCAGATTGTCATAAAAATTGCCAACTTCCTTGCAAAATTTTGGAAAATAAACACGTTTTAAAGTTGAAATTGTGTTACAAAATGTATTTACTGTCCAAATTAAATATTGATCTACATCAGTATATGCAGCAAATCTCCGAAGATAATAATATTCCAATAATTAACGATTTCCGCTTCCAATTTCAACGCAATCGATTTAACATGAATTTATTTTTTTGCTACACACTGAACTGTTTACATGTGACCTTTGAAATATGCTGGAAATTGATGCCATCTTATTGGTTCGTCGTGGACTCATGATCATATGACAGCGTAGAGTTCCGAAGGCGATTCGGGACATTCCGTACTTATGCGGCTCTCAACGGGGAATATTACGACGCAAAAATAATAAATCGTAAAACAGTTTTCAGCGCGTTTTAAATACAATTATTACATTTAAAGGTAAAGTAAAATATGTGCAGTATTATAAATTCGTTATAAAGATTGTTGACGGGTTATATGGCCGTATATAAACGGCTGTTTGCAATATAACCCTCGCCTAGCGGCTCGGGTTATATTTACAAACAGCCGTATATATATGGCCATATAACCTGTCAACAATCTTTATAACTAATAATGTAAACGTCATGAGTATCCAATGAAAAACGACGCTACAAACGTGCAGTATTATCAGATAACTCTTACTTAAAATCTGTAAATCTCATTTTTTTTATTTCAAATACACCACATGTTCACCCAAACGTCTCAGCAAAGAAAATAATTCATTTTTTTCTCACCGTGATAAAACTATTTTGACAATATGTTCAATTTGAAATTGGTATTAGTTCATGCATGTCATATGGAAAGGTGTTTTGCTGACTGTCCATGCGAACCAGTGTATTAGATATTCTATGACAGAAGTGTAAATTAATGAATTATTCAGATGTTTTATGCCATCAAATAATGAGCATGATTTTCCTTTTCTTTTGCATATAATGGCTAATTATTACTAACCATGTCTCCTTCTTTAGACGTGTGTGTCATTGGCCTTGGTCTGTCTCGGAAATAGTGCGACAAAGAGGCATACTTACATGATTAGTATATTTACATAACGTATGGTAATTACACTTGACACAGCATACATATTTTCTTTGATGGGAATATTCAAAAAGGAAGCAGAAATTTTTCAAGAAATTAAATGTTTGAAAGTCGGCAGTATGCGTCAGTTATTAAAAACATAAAAAATTAAAAGATATTTTAAAATAAAGACCTTGTAACAAAACTTGAAAAATGAGTTCTTCTTAATATCTTCCAACAATAGAAATGAGAGCTTGATAATAGACCCTTTACTTATTAACATTTTTATTGAAAGCTTAACATTGTTTAGCATACAAATGTCGGGTGTAATGAAAGTTTCTTTTATTTATTTGTACATATCTTCTACTTATGTTATGCTGCATTTCTGGGCACATTTTAGCCAGCAATTGATAATCATTTTATATGATTACTTTACGTCAACATGAAGATAAAATAAATACGCTATCAAGAGCGTAGATTAACAGTAAACATAAACGTCTATAAATAAGAATATCCTGACATCTCTCTTTATGATATTGAAGCATAAATCAAACCAAGTTTTGTAGCAACATGGCAAATGTCCAGATAACATTATACATTTCAACCATGTTTAGAACCCTTTTATGAAAAGTATGTTATATCACAGTAAATAATAACACAAAATACAAATTATTGTCATATCAACGATATTCATTCATAAAACAATATTAAGTACTGGTTTTCTTTCTCGATGTGCGGAGATTGCTAAATGACTCAATTATGAGATTCCAAGAAAGAACCAGTATTGTGCGGTAAAATTAATTCCTCTGTCAATTATTGCCGTCTTGGGTTAGGATAAGATTGTTGTATTCCACAGTAGATTCTATATTAGGTGATTATATATATATACATGCAAACAAGTTCACGTGTACTTACTAAACACAACTGAGACTGCAAATATATTCTAACAAATGGAATATTTCTCAAAGATAAGAAATTCGTAAAATTGATCTTTTCAGAATAACCTTTACTGAGAATGATTATTAATGACAAATGCTAGTGTGATGTGACCTTTCTTTGCATTATGCGCTCAATACGCACGAAACAAGAACTATTCCTATGTAAATATATGTCCTAGAAATATAAAACCACATGCGTTTGAAATGTGGTGTCTCAAAGATGTAATGTAAAAATCTCAAAGATTTCTTAGTCAGGTCTACATATCCCACAAAATTCCCTGGCCCTGTAAACGCCCATTCTAGCAAATGCTCCAGACCTAGATGTTCAAATTGTACTAGGATAGTAAAAACTGATAAATTTCAAAGTTTTTCTAATTCTTCTATATATCGTCTTAAATTTAATACAGAGTGTACATCCAATAATGTTATTTATTTAAATATCTTGTAAAAATGCAACATGCAATAATGTTGGCCAAACTAAACAACAAGTGTCCAAAAGAATGAATAGTCACAGATTTGACATTAAGAATTTCAGTGACCCTGTGTATGCCAGTGGTGTTGCAACACATTTCAACACTACAGACCACAGTGTGGAAGACTTCAGCTTTTTACCTATTGACATTGTTGACAATGACATGGACAGACTCGTCCGTGAAATATCTTGGATTCTGGCATGAACACCAGTGTATTGTTCAAATTGTAATTTTTAGTTGGCAATTATAAGTATATAGCAACTGTTTTAAAGCTTTCTCCATGCATTTTTAATGTTTTGTCTTATTATTATTTTACACTTTTCTTCATTATTTTTACTTATTTTTATCATTTCTTTCATAAAATATTTTATTATTCTATGCAAATTGTCTATTCTTGTACTTTTTGCTGTTTTTATTACCTCCCTTTATTTTTGAAAAATATTTTTCCCCCTTCTATTTTATGATTTTATTTTACAAATTAGGTTTACAAATTCTCTTATTCATTTTTTCTTTTTATTTATTAATTATTATTATTATTATTGGTGGTGTTATTATTATTATTATTTTTATTTGTGTTTTGACATATCGGTATGTTATGTTTTATTATTTTTCTCTGCTTTAGATTGTAGAAATATAGTTCTATTATTAATACCCGCTGTATCTTTTTGATCCATATCTATTTGTTAATTACTTTACATTCACGTTTTTGCGAAAATTTGTCACGTTGACGTTGGCGTCCTAACGGACGTGACGTCAAATACTTTGTACGTTATTCTGATGAAGACAACAGTCGAAACTAGTAAAGATTTTAAAAAAAATATGTGTTGTTTTGGTGTATTTTAACTGTGTCTCAGACATAAAACTTATCTTTATTGGTTCTTAAGTTGCAGTTAGGAAGCTAAACTTTCACATCAATATGTGATAACACTTCTAGGAATATTGAATTTCTCTCAGTCGAGACTTCCTTAATTCCTAGAATATGGCACGAGATAAAAACAAGTAATGAATATATTTCCGTTTTGCGAGGACGTGGTGAGTGTTATATAGTGTATAGCAAGCTACAAAAATCTAAGTCATGTAGTACAATGTTGTATTTTATCATTATCCTCTTTTACTAGTATTCATTTTCTAACATTCATTTATTGCCTCTACCAATTTTTCATTTATTTGCAACACCATATTTATCTTCAAAATGAAGATATGAATACGTGCAACATATGTTTGTTTATACATACATCACTCAAGTATGTGATTGATAGCGAAACCAGAAGACAGTACACTAAAATTCTGCTATAATGACGTTTACAAAATATTCTTTTAAGAAAATTGTTACAGTAATGTAAGAAATAGAAAGAGCATCAAAACACGAGGCTATCTGATTTGTACGAGGGGGCGTAGCCCCCGAGTAGGAATCAGATTGCCGAGTGTTTTGATGTTCTTTCTCTCCTGTATCATAGTCAAACATAAAAACACGTTCCCTGTTGTCACAATATGAAACCCCGGGAAAAAGTAACCAATGAACGAGCATCTGAATATGATAATTCTGTCGCTTTCCCTTTCTCTTCCGACACAATAAGTAATTTAACCCCAGCAAAAATGAGCCAATCAATGGGCATGCTCTCGAGTGCGGGTAACTAGTACCTGCACTCCAGTTAACGCAATGTGCATGTATATGTATACGATTTAACTCTTACACATTTTCAACAGGAAGGTACCCAAACTATGATACAATTGTTAGATAACATTTCAGAGTGAACATTATTTGAACAAGTGTATTGTATGGTTTGTTTACCCTCGCCATCGGAAAGAGACCATAGGGGACAGCATAAATTAAGCAAGAATGCATGATTCAATGTCATTTACTTGTGTTAAGAAAGTAGAGGAAATATCAGTTTGTCGACCATTGACTTGCATTGAACATAGAATTATACTAGAATAAATGACAGTAAATGAATGCTAAATGCTATATTATAATTTCAGAGTGATGAGAAATTGTTGTTCGATAAGGTATGTCGAACACTGCTTTGCTGAACAAGTACGAGCGATTATTATTGAAAAAAAGTAATAAAGTTGAAAATATATAATTTATACGCGGAAAGTCCCAGCGGGGCCGAATGATTCCAGGACAATCATGTCAACAGATTTATTGACTTATTTATACATTGATATTAAAGTTTATAACATTAGCGAGATTTATGTCTATATATATATGTATATATACCATGTTAAATGAGTTTTTATAACTTGCACTTTCCAGTACCGTCCATGAACAGGCTCAATCAAACCGAGCCTGCAACATTTTCAATTTTGCCGTGTTGGGCTTTCTTTAGGGATTCTGTATTTATCTATTTTTATATATTTTTGTTACTTAGCAGTTTGAACGGAGAGTCTATCCTTGGTCAGGACTTTCCATTTCATGAAGTCAAATTTGTTTTCTAATTTTATCCTTTTTTTATTATAAAAAAACATGATTTTTTCAAAAATCTCCATATATTTTAAGAAATTAATAGTTAAGACATATTAACGTGTATGTTTTATTCTTCTGTGTAAATCTAACTGGTCGCCAGCTTATTGACTAGTTAAATTAAGTTGAACCTAGTTCTACTTTTAAATAACATATACACCGTCTAAAAGTTCATTAGGAATATATACGACTTGAGATAAATTGGTATGTGTGAGTCTCCAGTATTATTTTAATATCGAGAGCACAGACAAATAAAAAGTTTAGGAAATAAAACATAGTTTTGCGTTTGATTGTTTGTTTGTTTCATTTTACGCCTTTTCCAGCAGTATTTCAGTCATATAGGCCGGTAGTTTCCTAACCATCGTTCCTGGAGAGTTACACCAGTACTAGACTACCTTCCTCTGCGCTAAACTACCAAAGCATCTCCCGGGGATCGAACCCACGCCAGAGAGGTAACTGGATTAGAAGTCATCGACTCTAACCCCTCGACCACGGAGGCGGATTTTTGCGTTTGATAACGTATGCTCATGATATTGAATATGATAAACAAAACCAACAACGAAAGGCGGCGTTCAATGAACGCAACAAGTTCATAAAAACGAAACTTTTTTTCCGCTCTGCTTATTATTACATATTAAGAAATGAAAAAAACATGATTCAGTGATTAAGTTTGAGAAATTCAATTAATTATAAATAAAACTATTTGTAAACGCATGTGCAGACTACGTCTTGAAGAAAGGAGATAACCAGAAAATCAGGTATGGATAAGAACGTACACAGAAAATGCTAGCTTAAGGTCATTTCGTACCCGTTCATATACTATGACATGACGTGAACGCTAACGACAGACCCATAGGTAAAATCCACCAATAATGATGCCAAGAATCTGACACGCTCGTTATAATTCATCGAGCATACAATGGAGTAAAGTGAAGCATATCCCGATAAAACTATATTTAGTTTACTAAACAAGCTATCTAATCAACAATAAAACTAGAAATGTGTCCATAGGACACGGATGCCCCCACACGCCACTGTTCTGTCAATCTTATGACTCTAGGTCAAATATTTTTTAGACTACATGTGCCACAAGTTGAAAACTAAAAATCAACAAAGGGCCATAATTCTGTAAAATTTGGTCACAGCAAAAATTCCTTCCTTTACTACCATCTACACATTAAGGTTGTTCATCCCTGGAAGTTTAAGCAAAATCTGCCATCCGGTTTAAGAGGAGTTGCGTTCACAAAATTTCTTTATGGTATATAGTGAAAAAATTAACAAAGGGCCATAATTCTGTTAAATTTGATCGCAGCAAAAATTCCTTCCTTTACTACCATCTACACATTAAGGTTGTTCTTCCCTGTAAGTTTAAGCAAAATCTGCCATCCGGTTTAAGAGGAGTTGCGTTCACAAAATTTCTACATAGTATATAGTGAAAAAATCAACAAAGGGCCATAATTCTGTTAAATTTGGTCGCAGCAAAAATTCCTTCCTTTACTACCATCTACACATTAAGGTTGTTCATCCCTGTAAGTTTAAGCAAAATCTGCCATCCGGTTTAAGAGGAGTTGCGTTCACAAGATTTCGGGACGTACGGACAGACGTACGGACGGACGGACAAGTGCAACGCTATATGCTCCCACTTTGTGGGGGCATAAAAATCCGAACATAAAATACCAGGTCTTAAAATATATCATTCCGCCGCCATCTTGCCAAAATGTTTGGCCAGGTGATCACAAGAGTGACCTGGACTGGGTCATCAGCGCAGACGGTTAAGGAATCTATACATTGGTTCTTGTTGCTGGGTCATATGGGGGTTGCGTTCATTGAACGCCGCCTTTCCTTGTTGATCTTGTTTTTCATATTTTCAACCTCGCAAACAATTTTACAACTTTTTTGTTCGTTTTTTGTTATATAAGGTAAGTTTCTTAAATTTTATATAATATATGTTTTTGTAAGCCCTAAGGCCAATACAAGACAATAAATTAAAAAATATTTTTAAAGTTAATAGTAATGAAAACCATGTCAACAAAGATGCCCATGGCGGCAGATCGTGAAAATCTCAAAAAAAGTTACCAAACGTGTATTCCACACTGAAAGGGGAAAAGATTGTTTTGCCATTTTTCAAACGGGATATGGCAAAACAGTAATGTATGTTTTGCCTGCATTGCTGAAAAAGCTTTGTAGTGTCCCTCTGTACGGCACTTAAATACCTCCCTTATGAAATGTTACTTTCGGTAATATCTTTACAAACAATGCATTTTGGAACTTATAAAATTGATAAATCAATCTTAACTTAAGCATCCATACAAAATTGTGTTGCAGTATCTTTAAGGGGTTGTTATACCTAACAGATTTTCTAAAAAGTATATATACATGTATTTTATATATTTATTTGCAGTATTACAGATGTCAAAACCGGCTGTTATTTCACTGGTAGTGAGAAGAAAATGATTTTAAAAATGTTTCATTCTGGTATGGAGAAGGGAGATCAGAAGAATTTTCGAAACCTGATTCTTCAGTTCAAATGCTAGTGTGCATTATTGCTTTTGGTATAGGGTTAAATATACCAGACATAAGATGTGTTGAATTGGGGTTGCTGCACAAATAAAGAGAAATAAGTATCGCTTAAGTCACCTGGGGAGGATTACTGGCAGGAGTTTGGTCGAGTTAATGCTTCCGAGGGATCACTTGGTTTCCAGATTTTTTAGAATGAAAAGTCTCCCTGCAAAGGAAATCATGTATGCTATTAAGCATTCTTTAATTATTGTTGTTCAGTCTATCTTGGTACTGTCCGAGACATAAAATGTACCCGTAAATTAGTATTGGGCATTTTGTCTGTTGAGAAGGTATTTCAGGCTCCTGATTAGGACTGTGACAAAATATGTATAGATGAATGTGCATTTGCCCTTTGGAAATATTGTACCAGCTGCAAAAGGAACTTTTTTGCCATCAGAATTTTTAAACTGGAATAAAGGTACAAAAACTGGACTTTCGACCATTTGGCAATATGACAAGTCACTGTGGTATACCGTACATCGGATATTGCTCGATTTTATGAGGACTTTCATCCCATTTTGCGACTTTGAACGGGGAACAAAGGTTAGTTCAGCGACGATATTTAGTCATTTTAAGTTGGTTTGATATAAATTGTATGGACACACAAATACTTCGTTAACCCATTACTTCATGAGCATTTTGTGAAAAATGGCTGTTTTCATTGAAAAGTCTCCCGTTACAAGTTCAAATTGCTTTAATACTATAAAAACTGCTTCAACACTAATTAAACTTGGCACAAATGTTGACTGGACCTTTGTCCTTGCAACAACATGCTCAGGCTTAAATTTTCTGTTACCATGGCAACTAGGGGTCATCTCAAAATTGCCAAAAATCACTATTTTGCGTTGATTTTTTCCATCATAATTGATTTCAAAGTGCTGCAACTTCTCAATGGATTGAGATAGAGTCAAATGCTTTTCAGCGTTGGTCACACGTTACCTTATGATCAATCTGGGGTCATTTATAGCCACTCACAAGTTCAAAATTTTCTTGGCGATGAGGGGGACTCCGCCCCCCTTCAAACCCCCCTAACAGAAGGGGGCACAACCCCCTTCTGGCAACCCCCTGGTGTATCTTTTGGTTGGGGGGCCGCGCCGAAAAAACTGGTCACTTTTTTTAACAACATTTCTCAAACAAAAACAAGTGTAAAGGGCCTAAATAATGCATTTTTTCACCATTTGAGACAACAAAAAGGGGGGGGGGGGTGAAAAAGGCGTTAAAAGGCGTGTATATGAAGTAATGGGTTAATTTCTTTAGTCACTGAAAACCCATAAATATTGAGAAATAGCTTTGAAATGTAATTAAGAGATGAAATTCGTCTCTTTGCTCACGTTATAAAATGAGCTCGGGCCATCTAAATTGGATGTTTTTGTGCATATACCTCCTTAAAAAAACAAGAAAGAAATAGAGAAAAACAGAATCCCTAAAGAAAATAACAAGAATAAAGATCAACAAGGCAAAGGCAACGTTCACAGGACGCCGCCCCCGGGCACACCCAAGCAGTGAGTCTGTGGTATACCGTACATAGGACATTGCTCGTTTTTATGAGGACTTTCATCCCATTTCGCGACTTTGAACGGGGAACAAAGGTTAGTTCAGCGACAATATTTAGTCATTTTAAATTGGTTTGATATAAATTGTATAAACACACAAATACTTCGTTAATTTCTTTAGTCACTGAAAACCCATAAATATTGAGAATGAAGAAGTGCAACATCCCTCACGCCCCCTAGCACCGGCTTGAGCGGTACTCAATTCTCAACACTTCATAGTGCTGGCATCAAGGCGGAGTTCAATGAACGCAACCCCCATATGACCCAGCAACAAGAACCAGTGGCTGGCAAGGAGCCCAGGCGGACCTGGGCATTCATTGAAAACTACATTTATTCGCCAATAACGTGGTCAGTTTATTTTCCATGATAGTTGTTTTGTTATAAAATTCTTGAAACAAAGAGATCCCTCGGAAGCATCAATCACAATAAAATAACATAAGAATTGCAGACTCGGTTTGATTGAGTCTGTACATGAGGGATAATTAATAAGTGCAAAATCCTTACGCCCCCTAGCACCGGCTTGAGCGGTACTCAATTCTCAACACTTTATAGTGTTGGCATCAATGATCCCGAAGGACCAGACAAAATAACAACACTGAAGTGAAGTACGGGGCAACTTTTTACGGCTGCCACACGGCACTTGACACCTGCTGTTGTGAAGTACAAAATTCTGGAAACAAAGTGATCACTCACAACAAAATAACATAAGAATTGCAGACTCGGTTTGATTGACTCTGTACATGAGGGATAATGAATAAGTGCAACATCACTCACGGCCCCTAGCACCGGCTTGAGCAGTACTCAATTCTCAACACTTAGTGTTGGCATCAATGATCCCTAAGGACCAGAAAATTTAACACTGAAGTGAAGTTTCTGGTTACAGAAGGTGAAAGCCCTGCCACATCTTTGGGAAGCTTAAAAAAAGATTTTCTGATAAATGTGTATCACGTTCAACTTTGTACAACTGGGCTTCTCAGTAACAAGTGTTTGTGACAGGCCTAGGACTTGGCGGCCAGCTGAGGCGGTGACCACAACAATGGTAGCAAATGTTAAAGCTTTTGCCAACAAAAATCGTCGAGTAACTTTGGAGGAGGTAGACAACAAAATAGAGTAAAGTAGAATCCCTAAAGAAAGCCCAACACAACAAAATTGAAATTGTTGCAGGCTCGGCCCCACTGTGTTCCTCAGATGTATGTCTATGTTGTTTCATACTGTTTTGGTGACACATTTGCTTGTGTCCCTTGTTGTTTTCTCGTCTACGGTAAGTATCATCCCCATTGCCTCTAGTTTTTATTTCTTTGATTAACCACCCCCGTCCCCCTTCCCCCGGTCTTCTGTCCCCTTCCCCTTTGTGGGCCTATTATTATTTTCTTTGAATTCCTAATCAGTTACAAATTATTTGTCATTTAATGATTAACGTGTCGCTGCCCTATCCTTTTTATGTTTGGGGTCCGCCTGAGCTCCTTGCCATTGGTTCTTGTTGCTGGGTCATATGGGGGTTGCGTTCATTGAACGCCGCCTTATATTTATTTTACGTTATATTTTTCTGGTCCTTCGGGATCATTGATGCCAGCACTATTGAGTGTTGAGAATTGAGTACCGCTCAAGCCGGTGCTAGGGGGCGTGAGGGATGTTGCACTTATTCATTATCCCTCATGTACAGACTCAATCAAACCGAGTCTGCAATTCTTATGTAATTTTGTTGTGATTAATGCTTCCGATGGATCACTTTATTTCCAGATTTTTTTTTCCTTGTTGAACTTGTTTTTCATATTTTAACCTTTGTAACCATGACAACTGTTAGAATTTCACTTGGCGGGGTTTCATTTTATTTACACTGTCTCGTTTATAGGAACATGGTGGGGCTTAGAGCGAGGTTTGGTGCACCATTAACCGGTTTAAACTCCCCAGCAGTCATTATGCTGCTGACCGTTCCAAGGCGGCGCCCCACTGTGTTCCTCAGATGTATGTATATGTTGTTTCATACTGTTTTGGTGACACTTTTGCTTGTGTCCCTTGTTGTTTTCTCGTCTACGGTAAGTATCTTCCCCATTGCCTCTAGTTTGTATTTCTTTGATTAACCCGCCCCCCCCCCCCTTTCCCTGCCTCTAGTTTGTATTTCTTTGATGAACCCCCCCCCCCGGTCTCCTGTCCCCTTCCCATTTGTGGGCCGATTATTATTTTCTTTGAATTCCTAATCAGTTACAAATTATTTATCATTTAATGATTGACGTGTCGATGCCCTGACCTTTTTATGTTTGGGGTCCGCCTGGGCTCCTTGCCATTGGTTCTTGTTGCTGGGTCATGTGGGGGTTGCGTTCATTGAACGCCGCCTTTCCTTGTTGATCTTGTTTTTCATATTTCATTGAACCTGTTCATGGACGGTACTGGAAAGTGCAAATGACCGTCCACGTCCCCTAGCACCGGCTTAAGCAGAATTCAGCATTTAACAAGAAATGGTAAAATTTTGAATCCAGAAACATCCGCAGATGTGTTCATACGGCGGTTATCATGGAACCTTTAATGTGCAGAGTAGTGCAATTCCATGAAAAGCGGCGAATGGTCCCGAAGTAAAAGAATGCAAAAAATAGAGAAAATAAGAATCCCTAAAGAAAGCCCAACACGTCAAAATTGAAAATGTTGCAGGATCGGTTTGATTGAGCCTGTTCATGAACGGTATTGTAAAGTGCAAACTACAGTCCACGCCCCCTAGCACCGGCTTAAGCAGAATTTTAACATTTAATTAAACATGAAATTGTAAAATTTTGAATCGAGAAACATCCGCAGATGTGTTCATACGGCGGTTATCATGGAACTTCCGTGTTATTTGTGCCGTGTGGCGGCTGTAAAAAGTCTCCCCGTTAATCAATGATGTTATATTTTCGATCCTTGAAGATCGTTCAGCACGACATTATTGTTGTGTTTACATTTTAGATGGTATTTTTAGTTTCTTGTATTTGGCCTTTTTCAATTTGGGTGGTTCCAGTATTCCTACTTTTGCGTTCATTGAACGCCGCCTTTCCTTGTTGATCTTGTTTTTCATATTTCCTACTTTAATACTGCATAATCACCCTTAGGATATGTTGCCTGCTTTTTGAATTTGTCTTTTGACGTCTGTCTGTGATGTGCAGGCTTCATAAGCTCAGATCCCCTTTCAAAATTCTATTTTATCTATTTCCGCCCATTATTTTCTCGTTTAGGGCAAACGCATTCTTTTAATTCAAACGCATTCATTGCGTTCATTGAACGCCGCCTTTCCTTGTTGATCTTGTTTATCATATTTTTTACTAGCGGACCATACGCCGCTTTTCATGGAATGACACTAATGTGCCACATTGAAGGTTCCATGATAACCGCCGTATGAACACATCTGCGGATGTTTCTAAATTCAAAATTTCACCATTTCTGTGTTTAAATGTTGAATTCTGCTTAAGCCGGTGCT
Organism: Ruditapes philippinarum; assembly: GCF_026571515.1. NCBI lineage: Eukaryota > Metazoa > Mollusca > Bivalvia > Venerida > Veneridae > Ruditapes > Ruditapes philippinarum. The sequence continues at coordinate 63,329 of NW_026865770.1, read as the reverse complement.
AGGGGGCGTGGACAATAACTTGCACTTTCCATTACCGTCCATGAACAGGCTCAATCAAACCGAGCCTGCAACATTTTACAATTTTGCCGTGTTGGGCTTCCTTTAAGGATTCTGTTTATCACTATTTCAATGTGACACTTCCGTGCCATTCCATGAAAGCGGCGTATGGTCCCCAAGTAATAGAAAGCGGGTGTCCTTAACGAGAAAACAATGGGCGGAACTAAATAAAATGGAATTTTGAAAGGTGATCATCTGTGATATGCAGGCTTTTGTAACCATGACAACTGTTAGAATTTCACTTGGCGGGGATTCATTTTATTTACACTGTCTCGTTTATAGGAACATGGTGGGGCTAAGAGCGAGGTTTGGTGCACCATTAACCGGTTTAAACTCCCCAGTAGTCATTATTATGCTGCTGACCGTTCCAAGGCGGCGCCCCTCTGTGTTCCTCAGATGTATGTCTATGTTGTTTTATACTGTTTTGGTGACACTTTTGCGCGTGTCTCTTGTTGTTTCTCGTCTACGGTAAGTATCTTCCCTTTGTCCCTAGTTTTTATTTATTTTATTCCCCCCCCCTTCCCCGTGTCTCATGTCCCCTTCCCCTGTGCCTTTTGACATTATGGGCCTTATATTAAATCATTTATTTGTTTTGTTTTAGTTCCTTATAAGTTACTAATTATGTATTCTGATGTAGTGGTTTGCCTGCCCGTACTCTGCCTTGTGCCCTGTCCTGTTTTTCTTTGGGGTCCTCCTGGGCTCCTTGCCGCTGGCGCTTGTTGCTGGGTCGGGTGGGGGCTGCGTTCATTGAATGCCGCCTTTCCTTGTCGATCTTGTTTATCATATTTCATAACCTCTGATCCCCTTTCAAAATTCCATTTTATTTAGTTCCGCCCATTGTTTTCTCGTTTAGGGCACACGCTTTTTATTACTTGGGGACCATACGCCGCTTTTCATGGAATGGCACGGTAGTGTCACATTGAAGGTTCCATGATAACCGCCGTATGAACACATCTGCGGATGTTTCTAAATTCAAAATTTTACCATTTCATGTTTAAATGTTGAATTCTGCTTAAGCCGGTGCTAGGGGGCGTGGACGGTAAATTGCACTTTCCAGTACCGTCCATGAACAGGCTCAATCAAACCGAGCCTGCAACATTTTCAATTTTGTCGAGTTGGGCTTTCTTTAGGGATTCTGTATTTATCTATTTCAGAGGTTATGAAGCCTGCATATCACAGAAAAGACGTCAGAAAAAAAAGCAGAAAACATATCCTAAGGGTGATTCAACATTATTCAAGAAGGAATATTGCAGTCTGCAATTCTTATGTTATTTTGTTGTGATTAATGCTTCCGAGGGATCACTTTGTTTCCAGAATTTTGTACTTCACAACAGCAGGTGTCAAGTGCCGTGTGGCAGCCGTAAAAAGTTGCCCCGTACTGCACTTCAGTGTTGTTATATTTTCTGGTCCTTCGGGATCATTGATGCCAACACTATAAAGTGTTGAGAATTGAGTACCGCTCAAGCCGGTGCTAGGGGGCGTGAGGGATGTTGCACTTATTCATTATCCCTCATGTACAGACTCAATCAAACCGATTCTGCAATTCTTATTTATGTTGTTGTGATTAATGCTTCCGAGGGATCACTTTGTTTCCAGAATTTTTTACATTTATCCGCATGAACTACAACTTAATAAAACGAAACAGAGAAAAACAGAATCCCCAAAGAAAAATAACAAGAACAAAGATCAACAAGGCAAAGGCAACGTTCACAGGACACACCTAAGTAGGACACCCAGAAGGCACCAAACAAAAACCTGGAGTGGACACAAGGGCGAAAGGAGTGGGACATGTAATGTGAAATAATATAAACAAAAACGGGCCCATAAGGGAATTAAAGGGAAAAGGGCTGTACGGGTGAAAAGGTGGGGGGGGAGAGAAAATACCTACTGTCAACGACAATCCAACAAGACAGACATCACAAAACATGCAAACATCCAAAAGCAAGCAACAATACAGATAAGAAAAAACACGTGAAGGAACACAAAGGGTGTACGCCTTGGAACGGTCAGTGGTAGTTAAACCACTGGGGAGTTTAAAATAGATAAAATTCTGGAAACAAAGTGATCCCTCGGAAGCATTAATCACAACAAAATAACATAAGAATTGCAGACTCGGTTTGATTGAGTCTGTACATGAGGGATAATGGATGAGTGCAACATCCCTCACGCCCCCTAGCACCGGCTTGAGCGGTACTCAATTCTCAACACTTTATAGTGCCGGCATCAATGATCCCGAAGGACCAGAAAATATAACAACACTGAAGTGAACCGGTTTTAGGCGCGCCAAAAAATATGATAAACAAGATCAACAAGGAAAGGCGGCGTTCAATGAACGCAACCCCCACATGACCCAGCAACAAGAACCAATGGCAAGGAGCCCAGGGGGACCCCAAACAAAAACAGGACAGGGCAAAGACAGAGCACGGACAGTATAATCATTAAATGATAATTAATTTGTAACTGATTAGGAATTCAAAGAAAATAAAAATAGGCCCACAAAGGGGAAGGAGACCGGGGGAGGGGGTGGGGAGTAATCAAAGAAATAAAAACTAGAGGCAATGGGGAAGATACTTACCGTAGACGAGAAAACAACAAGGGACACAAGCAAAAGTGTCACCAAAACAGTATGAAACAACATAAGACATACATCTGAGGAACACAGTGGGGCGCCGCCTTGGAACGGTCAGCAGCATAATAATGACTGCTGAGGAGTTTAAACCGGTTAATGGTGCACCAAACCTCGCTCTTAGCCCCACCATGTTCCTATAAACGAGACAGTGTAAATAAAATGAATCCCCGCCAAGTGAAATTCTAACAGTTGTCATGGTTACAAAAGGTTAAATAAGTAAAACACTAAAATGATCATGTTGAAACATATAAAAGTAAACCCAATGACCATAACAAAAGTACTCAATGTCCTAAAGGAAGACAGAGCAACAAGAAAATCACCTACAAGGGCGCGACGAAGCAAGGCAGAAGACGAACATTAAGACAATTCAGTCCCAAAGGGCTTTACCTCACTCTTAGTCCCAATATGTTCCTGAATGACACGAAAATGTATATATAACTAATCCCCGCCAAGTGAAATTCTAACAATGGTTATGGTTACATTAGATGAAATAAAACAAGAGGGCCATGATGTCCCTGAAGTCGCTCACCTGTATATAGGCCCCGGAGCGGGGCCAGTTTAAACCTCGGGGCTTTTATTTGAACAAACTTGGTAGACAACCATTAGAAGATGTTTCATGCTAAACATCTAAGGTCTAGCTGGTCAAGTTTTTTCTTTACACATATAGTAAAAAACAATGACACTCCTAGGGCAGTTTTGACCCCAGGGCTTTTATTTGAACAATCTTTGTAGACATTTACTAGAAAATGTTTCAGGCTTAACATCTAAACTCTAGCTATTCGGGTTTTTTCAAAGAAGATTTTTAAGTTTTTGCTATACACATATAAGGAAAGTCAATGTCCCCTGGGGCGGGGCCAATTTTGACCCCAGCGCTTTTATTTGAACAAACTTTGTAGACACTCACTAGAAGTTGCTTCGTGCTTAACATCTAAACTCTAGCTATTTCAGTTTTTTCAAAAAAGATTTTTTAAGTTTTTGCTATACACATATAAGGGAAATCAATGACCCCCGGGGCAGGGCCAATTTTGACCCCAGGGCTCCTATTTGAACAAACTTGGTAGACATCCATTAGAATATGTTTCATACTAAATATCTTAGAATAGATAAAAGCAGAATCCCTAAAGAAAGCCCAACACGGCAAAATTGAAAATGTTGCAGGCTCGGTTTGATTGAGCCTGTTCATGGACGGTACTGTCAAGTGCATACTACCGTCCACGCCCCCTAGCACCGGCTTAAGCAGAATTCAACATTTATACGTGAAATAGTAAAATTTTGAATTTAGAAACATCCGCAGATGTGTTCATACGGCGGTTATCATGGAACCTTCAATGTGACACTTCCGTGCTCTAGCTCTTTGGGTTCTTTAAAAGAAGATTTTTTAAGTTTTTACTATATGCATATAGGGAAAATCAATGACCCCCTGGGGCGGGGCCAATTTTGATCCCAGGGGTTTTATTTTAATAAACTTGATAGACAATCATTAGAAGATGTTTCATGCTAAATATCATAGCTCTAGCTCTTTGGGTTCTTTAAAAGAAGATTTTTTAAGTTTTTACTGTATGCATAACGGGGAAAATCAATGACCCCCTGGGTCGGGGCCAATTTTGACCCCAGGGCTTTTATTTGAACAAACTTGGTAGACACTCACTAGAAGATGTTTCATGCCAAATATCTAAGCTTTAGCTCTGGGTTTTATAGAAGAAGATATTTAAAGTTTTTTTTCTTTTGGTTGCCATGGCAACCAGAGTTCTGAATGGAATTAAATTCTTTTAACAAGTTTCAAAGGTGACCACCAAGGAAACATTCCTGTGAAGTTTGGATGAAATTGGCTTAGTGGTTTATGAGGAGATGTCATTTAAATTAAAAGTTGACGGACGGACGCCGGACGGACGAAAAGCTATCACAAAAGCTCACCCTGTCACTTTGTGACAGGTGAGCTAGAAAGTGATTTAAACAAGAATAACCTCTTCCTTAAACATCTTCCTTAGTTGTTGTCGATACATAATTTATCGGCTAATAGCCTTTTTGAATTTTCTGTAAAAATAGTTTTGCATGTACTTACAAGGTCATTTCAGAGCATCCAGAAATTAAAATTATGCATAGATATACAAGAAATTGAGTGAAGTTAGAGATGACTTTTTTTATTTATTTCACAAATACTTGGTTTAGTTAAATAATAAGTACCATATACATAGATCTGCGGAATTCAAGAAAATAAATCCTTGTAGATTATTTTGGCTTTATTTCTGAATGTTATAAATTCCTTAAGTACCTCTGCGCAGTAGCTCCTGAAACATTCTAGAACTTCTTTGATTTGATTGATCGAAATCATCCGCCCTTTTCCATCAGCTGCAAGAAGAGGATCATAGCTAATACACTATGTACATGTGTGTAAAATGATGGTAAATTCTAAAGAAAAAAAATTCTATACTTTCTTCATTATTTTGCTCTGGTAAACACATATTGGAAAGTTCTTTATTCACTATTATTCAAAATCTAATTGCATATTTATTGCAAAAATTAATACTTACGTCCTTTGGCAGAGTGAGAGCAGAAAGGGACTTCTTTTGGCCAGTATTCTGGTTTCTGCATTTGGTTGTATGTCCCTCGTTCTTTAGCACCTGTGTATAATTGAAAGATATACAGATTCATATAAATAGTGAACATATAAAGTTAGTACACTTATAATAAAAACAATAAAATATGATGCTAAATGTTATAATAAGTTAACGGCTAGCTGGTATTCGATGCTAGTTTATCTCAGATAAATAAAATTCGACAAAGAAAAGTGGGCATTATTCTGCAGACACGGTTAGCAGCCATTTTGAAATGGCACCCTCTTATAACAGTATAATGAAAGTTTACCAAGTTTTATATGAATAGCTTATATAGGTTTCAGAACACGCAGGGAAAATTACCAACGCCAGAGCCTGATTTGAGGGTCATTTTCGAAAAGTGTAGCTAAAATGGTTCGAGAGTATATTTAAACAATACAATAGAAGCTTACGGAAGTGAATTGATAGGTTTCTTGCTATAATTTCTGCAAGCATGATTTCGAAAGAAATTATATAATCAGATCCATAACGATAATGTTTACATGTCCAAAGAAATTAGTTAAGCGTATTGACTGGAAGGACACATATTTATTTCTTATCCGATACAAAGTGAATCAAAGAATTATGCATGCACAAATGGATGTTATTGCATTCAATTAAAGATAACAAACCTTTGTTGAAACAGAGTCTGGAGTAAATTTTTCTGCAAAGTGCGCTATGGAGATCTTCAAAGGATAGACCAAACACGTCTATATTTCTATGGTCTACTGTCTTACAGGATTCTAATAAAATAACATGTTGTTAAAGGGTATAAATCTATATATTATGAAATATTTTATAGAATTTAACAACAGTAAAATTATATTGGTTCCATTATTTTATGGCTGATTCCCGAAAAAGTTGTAATAGAATGTCTCTATTATTTAATACACATGAAAATGTACGTAAAAAGAATAAAATGTTCGGGAACAAAATATCTTTTTGCTATTTTAAATAGGGTTTTATCTGTTTATCAATAACTTTGTGCATGCGCCACTAGCTTTAAGGCAGTTTATTGCCATTTTTATTTGTTTGGGTCGTCAGACCAAACAAATAATGGTAGCGAAATTTTAGACTTCGATGCTGTTAATTGCAAATGCCAAAAGTAGTCTGCTTTTTGAAGCGGTTACTTCCCTTTATATGTACACTAACGACAACAAATTCAGGGGATATCACAGCGTAAAGATTGTCAAATGACAGCGTATTAATTTTCAAGCAAAATAGTTCCTGAATGGTCGAAGATTTCTTATATTGTTTGATTCTTTATAGATATACATGCTTATAGTACATGATTATTTACATCTGTGTTGAACAACAGGTTTAGCGTCGAAATAATAAGAGTTACAAACCCTAATTTAGAATGAAATGGTTTTCTTCAGGCCGTTTACATATAACTTCACCTTGGCCGAGGGGTTTAGGAACCTCGCTTAGGAATAGAGAGGTCTGGAGTTCAAATCCCAGTTAAGGTCAACTCATTTTTTTAAAGTGTTTAAGTCAAAAACACATTGAATTGAATATCAGTGTTGCAATTAGTCTTATAGCCAATTTACTACAGTTAAAACACTGGAAAGCACTGGTGGCACTATACAAAAAAAAATTGGTTTATAATCACACAACCTTCACCTTTCTGACATTCTGAGACCCAAACAAATTCAGCGCCTTCTGTGCTTTGATTATTTCATACAGGCATTTTGAAAGTATTCTCTTTTTTTTAAAATCCAAACAATTATTTTGGCATCAGATATATAGCTTTATACACATAAATCAGTTGTAAACAGGGGGGTTGCTTATAAAAATGCAGAAAACGTTTATATTATTACAGGTAATATACGTTATATACATATCATCGTTATCCAAAGGTATTTGGCAAAGAATGCAGTGTGGTAAATTCTAAATCGTACCTGGCACAACTGCTTTGTTGACTGATTTTTCTGCCACTTCTAGTATATCCTGACCTTTGGTGCCTTTTAGAACCTGACATAAGGTTGGTGATCCTATTAAGAAATATTATAAGTTATTAATGCTGATATATTTGTTTAAGGGATACAGAATCAACAAGTATAAAATTGCTTTAATGTAGATATATTCCAGTCAATTTTAGTGCCACACTATTACAAGGATCGAATTTCAAAACATTTGAAAAGTATATTCGCACACATAGACTTTTGTAAGCTCTCAATATCCATATGCATTTGATATTGAGTAACATGAAACTAATCTATAGTTTACTTGAATGTTTAGGTTATCGACTCATGTCATACATAATATGTAAGAAAAAAACATTCTTAAAACGTTATGAAAAAAAAAACATTATATGAGATGCTTACTCTTAAGTATACAAAGGACACTCACATAATATAATATTTACTTAAACGTATAGGAGAATATCGTAATTTGAGCCAATGTCCAATATTGAGCAAAACAAGAAATGAACATGATAATGTAGGAATTACCTGTGAGACACACTTGTCCCTTTGGCTGGATCTTTATCAGGGCCATGATTGGTGCCCCAGGAATTTTACCAGTGTTGGCTACCTAATTGTAATAAACATGATAACAGTCATTTGGTATATTAGATGATCTTTACAGTTTTATTTATGCACTTTCATGAAAGTCAATATTTCTTTATAGCATGAAAACATTTCCATTATAAACAAGAGGGCCATGATGGCCCTGACGTCGCTCACCTGTATATAGGCCCCCAGAGCGGGGCCAGTTTAAACCCCAGGGCTTTTATTTGAACAAAACTTGGTAGACACCCATTTGAAGATGTTTCATGCTAAACATCTAAAGTCTAGCTCGTTGGGTTTTTATGCTCCGGGGGAGCATATAGTCGTCGGGTTGTCTGTCCGTCCGTACGTACGTCCCGAATTCGTGTCCGGTCCATAACTTTGTTATTTGAAGTCGTATTTTAAAACTATTTCACAGAAATAATCACCATATTGAGACGAAGTGTCGTGCGCAACATTTGGCTCGCTACCTTGAAGGTCAATGTCACAGCATGACCTTGCAGCAAAATCGTGTCCGGTCCATAACTTCGTTATTTGAAGTCAGATTTTAAAAATATTTCACAGAATCGTCACCATATTAAGACGACGTGTCATGCGCAAATTTGGGTCAGTTTCTTGAAGGTCAAGGTCACAGCATGACCTTGCAGCAAACTCGTGTCCGGCCCATAACTTTGTTATTTGAAGTCGGATTTTAAAAGTATTACACAGAAATGATCACCGTTTGAGACGACGTGTTGCGCGCAACATTTGGGTCAGTTCCTTGAAGGTCAAGGTCACAGCATGACCTTGCAGTATAATTGTGTCCGGCCCATAACTGCATTTTTTGAAGTCCGATTTTAAACTATTTCACAGAAATGATCACCGTATTGAGATGACCTGTCGTGTGCAACATTTTGGTTGCTACCTTAAAGGTCAAGGTCACAGCATGACCTTGCAGCAAAATTGTGTCTGGCCCATAACTTTATTATTTGAAGTCCGATTTTAAAACGTATTTCACAGAAATGATCACCATATTGAGACGAAGTGTCGTGCGCAACATTTGGCTCGCTACCTTGGAGGTCACCATATTTAGACGAAGTGTCGTGCGCAACATTTGGCTCGCTACCTTGGAGGTCAAAGGTCACAGCATTACCTTGCAGCAAAATCGTGTCCGGTCCATAATTTCATTATTTGAAGTCGGATTTTAAAAATATTTCACTATAACGATCACCATATTGAGACGACGTGTTGCGCGCAACATTTTGCTCGCTACCTTGAAGGTCAAGGTCACAGCATGACCTTGCAGCAAAATCGTGTCCGGCCTATAACTTTGTTATTTGAAGTCGGATTTTAAAAGTATTACACAAAAATGATCACCATATTGAGACGACGTTTTGCGCGCAACATTTGGGTCACCTCCTTGAAGGTCAAGGTCACAGCATTACCTTGCAGTTAAATTGTGTCCGGCCCATAAATTCATTTTTTGAAGTCCGATTTTAAAAATGTTTCACAGAAATGATCATCACAACGTGTCACCACTACCACGTGTCACCACTAACACATGTCATCGCCACGTGTCACCACAATGTGTCACCACCACCACTACTTGTCACCACCACGTGACACCATGTGTATCTATTTATAGAATTTTCTTGCGTGTTTCTATTTATAGAATTGCGTGATTCTATTTAATATAGACTTTTCTGTTTATAAAATTGCGTGTTTCTATTTATATATGTTTATAAATTACATACGGATTACATTTTTTTGTTAATGGATTACATATACATGATGTTACTTTAAACTCATGTTTATTAAAGTACAAAATTTTAATGTTTTTATCCTTCTATGGTGTTTTCTCCTCTGTAATATGTTGATGTTCTTATTTGAATATTTTAGACTTCACTTTCACATGTTCAAGGAAAGGTTCAGATTTGTGCAAATTAATAAACCCGGTATCATTTTAGAATGCACAAGCTTTAGACAGTATAAAATGTCTAAGGGGGATAAATTAATTTGTTTATATGATTATGTTATTTAATACGGATTCATTCAATTTGTTCCCTTGGTGACATACATTAATATTTTATAACATTATAATACAGCTTCTTTCAAAAAAGGTTATTTTAAGAATATGCAGTATAACATAGAGGAGATAATGGTGACATTTACCGAATAATTTTGTTTTCAATATAACATAATAAGATAACCATAATTGGACGCGGTAAGTCCGTCGTACCACTTAACCGGCTTTTGGGGGAAATTTTACTTTATTTATGTCCACATTTATGTAAAGTTTTAGTATATCCGTACACCCAAATTCCATTTATGTTTAACACAACTGACAACTGTTATAATTGTCACATGCTATATTCAAATATTAAAAATACATCTACGATTTCTATGTTTCGTTATAAAATATATTACGGAAACCTCAAATAGAAAAAAAACTCATAACTGTATAAAATTAGTATATATTGTGATGATTGACTAATATTTTTTATCGTTTATTTCATATACGCAGTATTGCAAAAACAATAATATTGACATTTACTCGTAAAACATCTTATTGCTTTAATGTTATAGTAAATAAAATTTACATAATGTGTTAAAGGTCAAGTAACGTACGTACAGGGAGACTGGCCCCATTATAGTATGATATGTATGATTGCAAGATTATAGATTTAAAGACTAAGGTTCAGTGCATCATTCAACATTGTATTCACCGTATGGTTATTTATTACAATTACGCGACAGACAAAGAAAATTGCTTGAAAAATCAAATAGGTATATGTCCTGTAAATTAATGCATTCTTTCAATTTACATTATACTGCACGATGCCAAATAGTATTTTTCCTAACGAAATATACGGTATCTGTATTGTCAGATGTAAATATTTGTGCTTAGCACTGTCTTCTACGCTTGTTTGAAAAAATAAAATAACACATAAAGAAACAACAAAACAAACATGTACAAGGCAGGTATATAATTGACATGATTTTGTCAAGTTTTCGTCACATTTTCAGCAACCATGAAATGATAACACTTGAGACTAATAATAACAGCTAGTGTAAGCCGGTGTTAGGATACGATAAATACAAATGTGTAAACGTTACATCGTACTATATTTCAACGGTGTTACACAATTAGAGTCTGCTGGATCTGTAGATTGAAATTTATTTAATATTATGTAAAACATATATTTTAGCATTCGGCACGATATGGCCAGTTATGGGTTGACGTGCCGTAAAAATCCAAATAAACAAAATGTAAGACAAAATATGTGTCTTCTTGTTAAATCAAAAATAAATAGATGTGTCATCATTCTTTAATGTTAACATACGTCAAAACTTGGTATCTCAAATATGCTTTGTATCACGTTGTCTTAATACAATTGTTAAGCATATTGAAACAAAAGAACTGTCAATAAACAGAAAAAAGTCGAATCTTAACCCCCCCCCCCCCCCCCCCCCAAAAAAAAAAATAAATAAAATAAAGCTGTAGAGATAATTATAATATGAACAAGTTATTGTAAACGAAGTTGAGTTGGTAAACTATGTAAGCTAGTAATATTCGCTGTTTGCCTCAAACTGAAGCTTACATTTCATACTGTAAATCTATTGCACGGAGATAATGCGCGTACCAGATGATACACTCTGTTTCCACTTTTGTTCTATGATTTATCATTATAGTGGGAATGTGAGCTGTCCTGATTTTCTATTCAAAATTTAACGTGATGAACTTTCACATTGCTTTCTGTTTGCTTTGATATCCGAACCAAAAAGGTGTTATAATGTAAATTGTATCTGAATATATCGTAATGCGTATTTATCAATCTAAGTATGGCGTTATTGTGAATCTTTTTTGTTTCAAATCGAAACTTAATTGTGATTCCAATGTGCAGAAATGACTAGTAAATTACAAATAGTTATGCCGAATATCTGATATTAGAAGTGCCATGATATATCTGGCAATAAAAGATTATAGTGCGTTATTAAAAAACATCTGGTGAAGAAGAAATACCTTGACACCAGATAAGTCAATTTTTTAATCTTCATCTGTATTAAGTATTTGAAATAAATTATTCAAAAGACCGGAAAAAAATAACAAGACTGAGATTAACTTTCAACATTATCTCACAACGCATGTACCTACTGTAGTGAGCATGAAAGTATTAAAAGGTATTATTTTTTAAATTTCATTTCCGTCTGTTATATTTTAAAATTGACTGGCTTGTTTCAGTTGCTTAAAACACGTTTTTTTTTAAACATCATACAATTAAGCATTTCATATTAAATAAGTATGACTTATTTTTCGTCAATAATAATTGGAATATACATAGATCATTACATGTCCTCAGTCTTTCTTTTTCAAATTATCAGATAACTTGATAACAATGAAAAATCATCACAACGTACTTGTGAACAAAAGAACACACGTCAATGTATAATGTTAATTTATAAAATCTAATTTAGATTAAAGTTCAGAGAAGGGATCGGTCATTTCATTAAAGCAATCAAACTTTTTAAGTGAAAGTGATGAAGCAGTTTAAATATTCAGCATCATTTATATGTGCATTTCTGTGTGAGAAGCAAACATTATTTCGTAATTATAATGAAAAAATAATGAAAAATAGAACATCTGTCTTGTGCGTGACTACATATTGTAATATCCAATAAGGTAGTAGGACTATGTCAACAAATTAAATGGCTCAATACATTAAAGAAGATATTAAATAGATCAATAGGTGTTTGCCTAATAATACGTTATAAGCATATTTGAAATTGAAATGTTTTATATATCTTACAACAAATAAGTTGACAAATTTATATATGGCCTATTAGTTTAACATATTGTGCATGAAACTTCTGTCTTAACTTGCGAGCATATACATCTCTACTGAATTGAACACATGTTTATTTATTTTACGTGTATGTTTATTTGAGATGTTTTGCTATATTTCTTGACCACATTATAATCAGCAATTGATCTTCATTTTACATGATTTCTTTTTGTCAACACGACTATAATATATTGAAACGCAGTCGGGGTCTGCTTCCCAAACACGCAACAATATCCAGGACGTGAGTTCTTCTCGAACACACGTGAAGTATTAAAAATTGAACCTACAAGGGAAAAAGAGAACACAAAAACCTGAAATAAAAGTACACAAATAATTTATTTAGATTTCATATCAAATACAGTTAAATTCGTAAGTATCTGTAAAATCCTCGTCGATGAGCCACGTCTGGAAGGGTTAGTGATAATCCTCGTCTTATAGGCTGTGTACTAAACCAAAGAATAGCTATATCGATGTAGAGTAGCTAAGTATGACATCCAAGTTATATGTGGATCTAAATGATTTATATAATAAACGGTCTATATTTATATTGGTTCATATAAATACATGTACATTTAAAGGGGTGATTATACTAGTAGTTCCATGGTAGCTGGAACTTCAGGATGGAATCTATGATAAAATACCATGGAAGCTGGTATTTATAGGTAATTCTCTATTATGTCACATCAAACAATACAATTGGAGTAAAATAAACTGTCAGGGAAAATATACTAAATTATCTGAGGTTAATAATCTAGGCACAATAAAACTGTCATAAATAATTATATTACCTTGGAATAAGGAGTTGCTGGCATTTTCCAAGGTAGAAATCGGCTTTGGTTACTATCCAAATTTCTATCCAGGCACTGACAGCCGGATTGCATGCGCCAGAGTATTTATAGTATCAGGGATCAGGCATCTACGTCATATAGCCGATGACATCAGTGCCAGAATTTAGCCCAAGCCGGCTCTGTTTCGGACAAGCGTGAACGATAAAGTCCGTTACATTCGGAACGGCTGAACTTGAACATGCGCGAACGGTAAAGTCCGTTAGATTCGGAATGGCTGCAGCTGGGAAACTAATTGATATTTAAACGTGTTTATTACGTATTTTATGGATATATAAAATGAAATTGGACTATAATAACGCATTGGGTATATTTACATATGTAAAAGGTATTGATTCACGAAGGGAATCTTGGTTGTCATTTATTCGGAGACCGGGAAAGATCTCGGATGTTTGTAGTGTTGTAGTAGTCGGATAAAACATCTTATCCGAAAATATCAATGAGCTAGGTACTTGGTCGTTACATTGCACCCCAACCAGATGGATTCAGTCCCTGAATAGGCTTGAGGTAAGTATCAAAATAAATATGTGAGATGGCTCATTGTTATAATGTTATCTGTAATTAACATAATCAGTCTCTAATTTAAAGCACGTGTCTATACAGGGGAGGTAATTCCGACATTTTCCTATATTAAGAAATCACGAGTAATTCCCCTTGGAATCTTTAATTTGTAACACAAGGAAGTTAACAAGTCTTTAATATCAATTAGTAAAATCTAAAATAACTTAAAATAAACAACATTCTAAACTTTTATGAACTTATATAAAATAACTCGTTATTAAATTTACTTACAAGAATAATTGTCAATTCAATAAATAGATTAATAGATTAGATGTAATTTACATTACATTCTTTAGACACTGTTAGAATGTTTACAAATCTCACATACTCTTATATCAGTCATTCGGATTCATACAGCTATGGGATATTTTCATTTATTCAAGTATCATCACATTCATACTTTGCCTAGCTAGGACTACATTCATACTTAATAATGTACATTTTGTATTTTCTTTTGTAGGACATAGAGGTAATTATGGTGTTAAATATTTGCTGGTTACTCGGAGGTTTTCATAGAGTCCAACAATCTCTAGTCAAGGTAATTTCTCAATTATTTCTTATTTATATCTCGGCCGCAACTATCAATGGCAGTGTAAATGCTGCACATTCTAAGTCATAATGATTCAATTCAGATAAACTGGTATTGTTTATCTGGCACACTATGTGTATACACAGTTATATAATAGGATGATCATCATTTACGGGTATCCCCCCTAAAAGTATACCCACTATACATGAGAACTTTGCTCACTCTATAGGATATTATAATCCTTTAATAATTATAAATAATAAAGTACCCTAGGACCGTCTTCTTCTACCATATTTTGTCTTTCTTTTTAAACACATTTTTCCATTTCTAGATGGTTACTTTTACTATTTTGTTTTCTTTCACTAGGGATTTGTCTTATACCTCCAAGTAAAGTCAAGGCAATTGAATCACTTGCCATGGGATAAAGTCAAGGCATTTTAGCCATGGGATTATGTCACACCCTGATGTGCACAGGGACGGGAAGTAAGTACACCTAACTGTATAACTCAGTAGGGAAGGGAAAGGGGGTCATCTTGTTGTTTCTCAATGTAAAGGGTTGATACGCAACAAGTAGCGGTATTTTTGGCATGCCATGATTCTATTTATTATCACTTTTTGTGATAAAACAGTTTATTACGTGGTTTGATATAATTCTAATGACAATTTCACATGTCATTTGTTAGATACAAGACTAATTGTCTTTGGTTCTTTTTCATTATGTGGTTTCTTGGTAACTACACATCAGTTTTTATTCAGTTATCTATAGTGGTTCTATTTATTACTGATAACATAGGAGTTAAAACCGGACTTGTTCTCTGGTTCTCTTTAATAAGATATCATTATGGTAACCTATAGGACTACAATAAATAAGCAATAGCATATGTGATTCTTATAACAGTTCTAGTTTAATAATTCATTCATTTTTTTTTTCATAGTATTACAGTATACCGGTATATATTTCTCTCTCTATATATATAGTCATTTTAACAAATAAGTATAAAATTTCTATAATTCATTTTCACCACTTATCCTCTTTTAATACAGAGCATACATGTATGTATTTACTTTTCTCAAGTCACAACTCACTTAAGTTCCAATTTACTTCTTTAATGAGGTAAGTTTTTCATCAATTGCTTTGACTAATTTTGGTAAAATGTAAAATTCTGCCTCTTCCTTTAATTCATGAAGAACTTGTTTATCATTGGGTAAGCATCCAATTGGCATCCTACAATCATATCGTAAGTAATTTAATATAAACTTGAAGTGTGAAGGGTCCCTGTCAATGATCACCTTGGAATCTTGGTAAATGGAGTACAATCCGCACGGTATAGATATAAGGGAAGTGGGTTCCTTCATCAAAGTGGATTTGGTAGTATCGAAACATTTACCACCTACACATAATGTGATCTTGTCATTCTGCCAATGTTGTAACATAGTTATTTTTGGTCTCATCTGGTCAATTGCATTAGACATATGTATGGGAAGTTGTTCTTTTTCAGGTGATTTCGGAGTGTTAAGAAGACTTTCAATGAATTCATCATGAGTCTCTACAGAGAAAGGTGAAATCCTTCCCTCCATATCATCGTTGGTTATGTCAAGCGTCTCCCATAAAGTTAAAGGTAATGTGTTATCATTCTCAGAGTTGTTTTCTTTATTAATGTTTTCTGTTTGTTTAGTTTCCACAATGGGTTTAGGAGCTGGAGTAGTATAAGTTGTGTTTTCTTCTATGGTTTCAGATGTTACTGTTGAAGGTTTTGAAGCCGGTGTATGAGAGATGAATTTCTTTGGATTTAGCACTTTAGCACAACTGTTAGAATTTCACTTGGCGGGGATTCATTTTATTTACACTGTCTCGTTTATAGGAACATGGTGGGGCTAAGAGCGAGGTTTGGTGCACCATTAACCGGTTTAAACTCCCCAGCAGTCATTATTATGCTGCTGACAGTTCCAAGGCGGCGCCCCACTGTGTTCCTCAGATGTATGTCTTATGTTGTTTCATACTGTTTTGGTGACACTTTTGCTTGTGTCCCTTGTTGTTTTCTCGTCTACGGTAAGTATCTTCCCCATTGCCTCTAGTTTTTATTTCTTTGATTACTCCCCACCCCCTCCCCCGGTCTCCTGTCCCCTTCCCCTTTGTGGGCCTATTTTTATTTTCTTTGAATTCCTAATCAGTTACAAATTAATTATCATTTAATGATTAACCTGTCCGTGCTCTGTCTTTGCCCTGTCCTGTTTTTGTTTGGGGTCCCCCTGGGCTCCTTGCCATTGGTTCTTGTTGCTGGGTCATGTGGGGGTTGCGTTCATTGAACGCCGCCTTTCCTTGTTGATCTTGTTTATCATATTTTATATGTAGATACAGAATGTTTGCTTAATTTTGTCCGATTACTTTCAAGGTTGTTTTGTTCCTCCATGGCCTCTCGGATCTGTTGACACATGTTCTGTTGTTTTACCACAGCATCATGGCCAAATACACCTGACTCCCTGTGTAGAAGGTAGAATGAGGGATCCGGAACTCCACATGTGTAATGCCCCTTTTCTGGTTTCCTGGGCATCGTTTTGCCACAACTACTACATTTGAAGGAGACACCAAAATGGTAGCTCACCAGATGTCTCCTGCAGTCTGAGCTGTATCTGAATAACCGTGGTGGATCGGTGCACAATTTGCAGGCCCATTTGGATGTAGACTGAAACAACAAGGTATACATTTTTACTGATATGTCAACATTGTTATTTGTATCAAAGTTTTGTGTTATATTTCTAAATCTGTTGGTACTTGGCAGCTGTAAGAAAATTATTAACTTTCTAAATTTATTCTTGTTTCAGGATTTCCTAGAGGACTTGTTTTGCCTGTAATAAGGAAGTGGTGATTAATAGGTATTGTAGGTAACAGCAGGTTCAGTATATTTGTTCTGGAATAAATCGGTTGAACAATATAAGAAGTAAATATCGGAAATTATAAAACGTATATATTTGAACAATTATAAGTTTTGTGTGAACCAGGTTGGCTTGTCATCTCCATTATATGGTTTAATAAACAGGCTCAATCTAACCGAGCCTGCAACATTTTCGATTTTGCCGTGTTGGACATTCTTTAGGGATTCTGTATTTATCTATTTTAAGTCGGTCATGGTGGACTACCTTTGCAGGTGTCCGAGGTTGTCTTTGTATTTTGAATAGGCAGTCATTTATTTTCATCACAATAACCATAGGTCCAGTCCATGGCCTCTGTAATTTTGGACTTTTACCTTTTGTACATCTGGGATCATGGTACCAGACTTTATCACCTTCTTCATATGGGTGATAATATGTAATTCTGTCATATGTTTTCTTCATTTGAAAACTTGAGATATCAAGTCTTGACCGTGCATAATTGTGTATTTCAGATAACTTGTTTTCTAATTCATAAACATAGTCTATAGTTTGTTCTCTTTTATTCTCTACAGGTCTGCCCATTACAAGGTCTATGGGGAGATTAACTTGTCGGCCAAACATCATGGCACAAGGGGAAACACCTGTACTTTCGTGGACACTTGATCTATATGCTAACATTAGTAAAGGTAAGTGTGAACACCAGTCAAGTTGATTCTCACTAACATAAGCGGCTAACATATTTTCTATGGTGCGATTGGCGCGTTCTATCATGCCATCAGATATAGGTCGAGCGGCAGTTGTTCGTGTCTTGTGTATACCTAAGATTTTACATGTTTCTTGAAAAATCTTGGATTCAAATGTGGTCCCTTGATCACTATGTAACTCTAAGGGTACGCCAAATATTGAAATAAATTTGTTTACTAACTTTGAAGCTACGTATTCTGACTTAATATTTTTGAGGGGTATGGCATCTATCCATTTGGTAAAATAGTCTCCTACTACAAGGATATATTTGAAACCACGTTTAGATTTTGGGTAAGGTCCTTGAATATCAATTGCTATTCTTTCCATAGGCATTCCTACATTATATTTCTTCATTGGGGCTTTTGCATGTCTAGGCGGATTTTTACGTCTAGCACACTGGTCACAAATCTTACACCAGTATTCTATGTCTTGTCTTAATTTAAACCAGTAAAATCTTTGGAGTATTTTCTGGGTAGTTTTTCTAACACCTAAATGACCAGCAGTCACACTGCTGTGTAACTGACGAAATATGAGCTTTTTAAGTTTGTCAGGGGCTATTCTAACAGTATCGTTAGCTTTTAATAGCTTCTGGTTTTCTGTGATGCACAGTTCACTGTCAACAAAATTAAGTCTGTCAAATATTTGCCAATAATACTTTATCTCCTGGTCATAATGAGATATTTCTTGCCAAGTGGGTTTTAGCTGGATTTTTTTTCTGTCCAGGGGCTGACCATTCAATCAAATAAGTACCCTTGTTGATTGGATTCTATTATAGCCTTATTTCCAGTGACTTTTGCTGCCTGCATTCCGGACTGATCAACCTGAAAGCAGAAAGGAAAAGAACATTGTACATTTCCCTTGTTTAATTATTGTTGATTTTCATTTATCACTGTATTACATAATAGTGTAGATACCATTATCTTTAATATTACCAATGGCAGAAAACCAGATAGAGGTGGACGCC
The DNA here is from genome assembly GCF_026571515.1 of Ruditapes philippinarum. Taxonomy (NCBI): domain Eukaryota; kingdom Metazoa; phylum Mollusca; class Bivalvia; order Venerida; family Veneridae; genus Ruditapes; species Ruditapes philippinarum. Next base: position 44,202 of record NW_026865770.1, on the reverse strand, counting down.
CAGGTTCACCAACCTCATGAGTTAGATAATTTTGACACTGTATCACAATGTACAGACCAGTCAAGACCTAGTTCTCCTGTTGATATTTCTTATACAGAAACTAGAATGTTAAGAATAGTAGAACAAATGAAAGAAGCTATTGTTTCTATGGGTGAAACTGTAGAACAGAGATTAAATAGAATAGAAACAAGACAAACCAATTTTGAAAACAGAAATACAAATTCAGTAGAACCTACAGACAGACGTACCAATTTTGAAAACAGAAATACAAATTCAGTAGAACCTACAGACAGACGTATAGACCATGGTGACAATAATGTACCTTTACACAGTAGTACAAATAATAATATTGTAAAAGTTAAACCACCTACCTTTGATGGACATGATGACCTTAATGAGTTCCTTATCTCATTTCAAATATGTAGTGACTTGAATAACTGGGATAACCGATCCAAGGGGTTATGCCTTGCCAGTAGTTTAAAGGGAGATGCCCGTTCCATGTTAACAGAACTTGATACTACTGACCGCTGTAATTACAAACTTTTAGTAGACTTGTTAACCCAGCGTTATGGCCCTGCAAATAAAACAGACATTTATAGAGCTAAATTAAAGACTAGAGTTAGAAATAAAGGTGAGACAATATCTCAATTGTCCCAAGACATATGGAGACTTACAAGAAATACCTATACTGGTGCATCCAAAGAAGTTGTTGAAGCCATAGCCCTTGACCATTTTATAGATGCCATAACTGATTCAGATATAAGACTTAGAATGTTGAATGATAAGACTTAGAATGTTGAATGAATTTTGTTATGTTGAATCACCCTTAGGATATGTTGCCTGCTTTTTAAATTTGTATTTTGACGTCTTATCTGTGATACGCAGAGAAATACAGAATCCCTAAAGAAAGCCCAACACGACAAAATTGAAAATGTTGCAGGCTCGGTTTGATTAAGCCTGTTCATGGACGGTAATGGAAAGTGCAAATTACCGTCCACGCCCCCTAGCACCGGCTTAAGCAGAATTCAACATTTAACAAGAAAATGGTGAAATTTTGAATTTAGAAACATCCGCAGATGTGTTCATACGGCGGTTAACATGGAACCTTCAATGTGACACAGTAGTGTCATTCCATGAAAAGCGGCGTATGGTCCCCAAGTATAAGAAAGCTTTTGCCTTAAACGAGAAAACAATGGGCGGAACTAAATAAAATGGAATTTTGAAAGGGGATCTGAGGTTATGAAGCCTGCATATCACAGATAAGACGTCAAAAGACAAATTTAAAAAGCAGGCAACAAGCCTGCATATCACAGATATGACGTCAAAAGACAAATTTAAAAAGCAGGCAACATATCCTAAGGGTGATTCAACATTATTCAAGTAGGAATATTGAAACCACCCAACTAGAAATGCCGAAAAATTGAAACTAAAAATACCACAAGCACAACAATAATGTCGTGCTGAACGATCTTCAAGGATCGAAAATATAACATCATTGATTAAATGTACGGGGAGACTTTTTACAGCCGCCACACGGCACAAATAACATGGATGTGACAATGAAATAGAGAAATACAGAATCCCTAAAGAAAGCCCAACACGACAAAATTGAAAATGTTGCAGGCTCGGTTTGATTGAGCCTGTTCATGGACGGTACATGAACCGAGCCTGCAACATTTTCAATTTTGCCGTGTTGGGCTTTCTTTAGGGATTCTTTATTTATCTATTTTTAGACTTAAAGAAATAGCTCCAAAATCATTATTAGATGCCGAGCAAGCAGCAATTAGACTTGAAGCATTTCGCCTTGCTGACAGACAAAGACACAAATTAGTAGCCACTGTCACCGAGAATGTACCAATTCAAAATAATAGTGACAAGAAACTTGAAAATATCTGCAAATCCCTAGATAATTTATCCAAAGAAGTAGCAGACATTAAACAAGACAGAAATACTTATTCAAGAAATAGACAGCCTTATAAACCTAATAATTTTCAGTCCAGGCAAAATCACACAAAATTTAGACAATTTGATAACAATAACCACTCTCAAAGAGAGCATGAGCAGAGTTTCTCGGGAAACGCCAGCAGGTCGACCTGGAGGCCCACATGTCGATTCTTTCAACCGGGCCGTCAAACAAAATATTAACTACCAATATTGACCAATATGAAAAACAAGATCAACAAGGAAAGGCGGCGTTCAATGAACGCAACCCCCATATGACCCAGCAACAAGAACCAATGGCAAGGAGCCCAGGCGGACCCCAAACATAAAAAGGACAGGGCTCATAAATTGAAGATTTCAAAACAGAAAACTTACTACACTTTTAGATACTGGTTCCAATATCAGTATATTAAAGAAATCTGAATAAGAGCTGTTGCCAATCGAGTCAAGACCCATACTTCAACCTGTAAATACACAAATGGTCACAGTTACTGGTGAAACCTCACCTCTTCATGGTAAAACAGAAATTACAATAGATATTGGTGGTAATATCTTTAAACATGATATCCTTATAGCTGATATTAAGAATGAAGCAATTCTTTTATTACGCTTTTTATTACTTGGGGACCATACGCCGCTTTTCATGGAATGGCACGGAAGTGTCACATTGAAGGTTCAATGATAACCGCCGTATGAACACATCTGCGGATGTTTCTAAATTCAAAATTTTACTATTTCACGTTTTCTTGTTGCTCTGTCTTCCTTTAGGACATTGAGTACTTTTGTTATGGTCATTGGGTTTACTTTTATATGTTTCTACATGATCATTTTAGTGTTTTACTTATTTAACCTTTTGTAACCATGACAACTGTTAGAATTTCACTTGGCGGGGATTCATTTTATTTACACTGTCTCGTTTATAGGAACATGGCGGGGCTAAGAGCGAGGTTTGGTGCACCATTAACCGGTTTAAACTCCCCAGTAGTCATTATTATGCTGCTGACCGTTCCAAGGCTGCGCCCCTCTGTGTTCCTCAGATGTATGTCTATGTTGTTTTATACTGTTTAGGTGACACTTTTGCTCGTGTCTCTTGTTGTTTCTCGTCTGCGGTAAGTATCTTCCCTTTGTCCCTAGTTTTTATTTATTTTATTCCCCCCCCTTCCCCGCTGTCTGTCTCATGTCCCCTTCCCCTGTGCCTTTTGACATTATGGGCCTTATATTAAATCATTTATTTGTTTTGTTTTAGTTCCTTATAAGTTACTTATTATGTATTCTGATGTAGTGGTTTGCCTGCTCGTACTCTGCCTTGTGCCCTGTCCTGTTTTTCTTTGGGGTCCTCCTGGGCTCCTTGCCGCTGGCGCTTGTTGCTGGGTCGGGTGGGGGCTGCGTTCATTGAATGCCGCCTTTCCTTGTCGATCTTGTTTATCATATTCCAGTACCGTCCATGAACAGGCTCAATCAAACCGAGCCTGCAACATTTTCAATTTTGCCGTGTTGGGCTTTCTTTAGGGATTCTGTATTTATCTATTTTTTGGAAGAGATTTCCTATTTAAAAATGGATGTGACATTTTACTGAGTCAAATGAAACTTATAATAAAGGGACAAAAGATAGACTGTTTTATACATGAGGGTTCTTCAAAACCAATGTGTGCTAGAATAGCTACAACAAAGTATATAGAAATTCCACAACAGACTGAAATCATTGTTAGTGCTAAACCAATTGATCCTTTTGACAGATACCAAACCTCATTTATAGAAGGTAAATTAGACTTTATAGACCGTAGTGGAATACTTGTAGGAAAAGTAACTTGTAGATCCAATAGACGGTTGTGTACCAGTGAGACTTGCAAATGTTAATAATGAAAAACTTTCAATAAACAAACATTACTGTTATTGGCAATATGATACCTACCGACTTATTCCCAACTGCAAGCACTGAACAGTCAAACTATGTAGAGACAAGTGATCAAAGTGATGTTATCCTCCTCATTTGAGTGATGTATTTTGAGCGTTGCTCCACTGAAATGACAGAAATGCAAAAACACAAGTTTAAAAACCTAATGATAAAGAATCAAGATGTGTTTTGTTTAAAACACCTACAGATATTGGGTTCACCACCTTGACAACAATATACCATTGACACTGGAGACAGTCAACCAGTCCGTACACCACCATATCGTTTACCAATAGAAAAACGTTAAAATAGCAGAACAAGAAATCAATAAATTATTAGAACAAGATATAATAGAGCCTTGCACTTCTCCTTGGTTATCTCCCTTTATACTTGTTCCAAAAACCAGATGGAAGCACCAGAGTTGTAGTTGATTACAGGAAAATTAATGCTAAAATACAATATGACAGCCACCCTCTACCCAGAATAGATACATGTTTAGAAGCTTTAGCAAATAATAAATATTTCAGTTCCTTAGATATGAAAGCTTTTCATCAAATTGGTATTAGCAGAAAAGAGACAAACCAAAAACCGCCTTTTCGTTTGGTTCAAATACATATATGTATAAAAGAATGCCTTTTGGTTTAAGTACTTGCCCAGCTGTATTTGAGAGACTCGTGGAAAAAGTATTAGCTGGCCTAGCATACAATATATGTCTTATATATCTTGATGATTCACTTTGTTACAGCAAGACCTTTGATGATCATTTAAAACACCCTAGACGAGATGTTCCAGCGAATAAGAAGTCTAACCTAAAGCTTAGTCCCCCGTAAATGCAATTTTTCCAGAAATCTGTATCATTTTTAGGTCACCCAATTGACTGAAGAAGGTATTTAACCATGCCCTGAGAAAAGTAAAAGCAGTGACTGAGTGGCCTGTGCCATGTAACACAAAACAAGTTCGTTCTATTGTAGGTTTAGCTTCATTTTACAGAAAAATGATCCCTGGTTTTGCTGAAGTAGCTAAACCACTTCATAGACTTACAGAGAAAGGTAGACAGTTTTATTGGGATAATGAATGCCAAAATTCTTTTCAGAAACTGAAAGAACTCCTGAGTAGTGCTCCAGTTTTAGCTTATCCAATACAGGGACAACCATATACTATAGAGTGTGACGCGAGTAAATTTTCAATAGGTTCGGTTTTGAACCAAATACAAGATGGAAAATTAAAAGTTATAGCTTATTTTTCTAGGTGTCTTACCAAAACAGAGAGAAATTATTGTGTCACTAGAAGAGAATTACTTAGTGTTGTTTGTTCTATTAAACATTTCCACCATTTTGTTTTTGGTACACATTTTGATGTTATAACAGACCATGGAAGCCTTAAATGGCTTATGAATTTCAACAAAAATTGTGAAGGTCAACTTGCCAGATGGTTAGAGATCTTAGGGCAATATGACTTCACGATTCATTACAGACCAGGCAGAGTTTCACTAAATAGTGATGCTCTAAGCCGTAGACCATGTACTGACGACCCATGTAAATATTGTACACGTGCTGAAGAAATTTACTTAGATAGTTGTGAAAATGTTATGACCACTAGTTTAGATACAAACTATAAAAACAATGTAAACACAACCACTGGTTTAAATCTGGAATGTACTGCCAGTGAACCAAACCCGTTACCAGGATGCGGTTGCAAAACATTTCAGCATTGCAAGACAGTGACCCTAAATTATCAGTGGTAAAACAATGGATAAAAATCCAGCAAAATCCCACTTCTGACACCAGTTGAAACGCAGTCGGGGTCTGCTTCCCAAACACGCAACAATATCCAGGACGTGAGTTCTTCTCGAACACACGTGAAGTATTAAAAATTGAACCTACAAGGGAAAAACAGAACACAAAAACCTGAAATAAAAGTACACAAATAATTTATTTAGATTTCATATCAAATACAGTTAAATTCGTAAGTATCTGTAAAATCCTCGTCGATGAGCCTCGTCTGGAAGGGTTAGTGATAATCCTCGTCTTATAGGCTGTGAACTAAACCAAAGAATAGCTATATCGATGTAGAGTAGCTAAGTATGACATCCAAGTTATAGGTGGATCTAAATGGTTTATATAATAAACGGTCTATATTTATATTTGTTCATATAAATACATGTACATTTAAAGGGGTGATTATACTAGTAGTTCCATGGTAGCTGGAACTTCAGGATGGAATCTATGATAAAATACCATGGAAGCTGGTATTTATAGGTAATTCTCTATTATGTCACATCAAACAATACAATTGGAGTAAAATAAACTGTCAGGGAAAACATACTAAATTATCTGAGGTTAATAATCTAGGCACAATAAAACTGTCATAAATAATTATATTACCTTGGAATAAGGAGTTGCTGGCATTTTCCAAGGTAGAAATCGGCTTTGGTTACTATCCAAATTTCTATCCAGGCACTGACAGCCGGATTGCATGCGCCAGAGTATTTATAGTATCAGGGGTCAGGCATCTACGTCATATAGCCGATGACGTCAGTGCCAGAATTTAGCCCAAGCCGGCTCTGTTTCGGACAAGCGTGAACGATAAAGTCCGTTACATTCGGAACGGCTGAACTTGAACATGCGCGAACGGTAAAGTCCGTAAGATTCGGAATGGCTGCAGCCGGGAAACTAATTGATAATTAAACGTGTTTATTACGTATTTTATGGATATATAAAATGAAATTGGACTATAATAGCGCATTGGGTATATTTACATATGTAAAAGGTATTGATTCACGTAGGGAATCTTGGTTGTCATTTATTCGGAGACCGGTAAAGATCTCAGATGTTTGTAGTGTTGTAGTAGTCGGATAAAGCATCTTATCCGAAATTATCAATGAGCTAGGTACTTGGTCGTTACAATATATACGCTGTCTGCAGCCTAAGTGAACAGTAAACACAAATGTCGATAAATAACAATGCTTTCGACATCTCTTTCTTCAATAATGGTATTTAAGTATTAATAAAACATCACGTATTTGTAACAAAACAACAAATGTCCAGACAACAATATATATTTCATAGGATGAACATGACACATTTATGAACAGAACATAGTTTATTGAGTTTTATGAAAAGGATGCTATATAACACAAAATACAAATATTGTCATGACCTTAATATTAATTTAACAAAATAGTATTTAGTGTTTGTCTTGTTTCCCAAATTGATTCAATTATGAGATTCCAAGACATATCGATTTTGCGCGGTAAAATGAATTCTGCACTGATTATGAAATTTAAGGGCTATATCAGTTTGTGATATTCCAAAATGAATTCATGATTTCAAATGTTATTGAATATAATGCAAACATGTTTACAGGAATTATTATATGTAAGTCGTGCTTTAAAATATGAAAAACAAGATCAACACGGAAAGGCGGCGTTCAATGAACGCTTTAACGTATGTTTGACAAAGGATTATTCTTGTATGTATTTGAGATCTCCCAAGTACTTTTAACTACAACTGTTCAGCAAGTACTCAGAATATTTTGTCGTTATGCTGTGACATCATTTCTAGATTATAATGTTGTATAGAGGCCAGCCAACTAACATGCACATAAGTAAAAAATATGATAAACAAGATCAACAAGGAAAGGCGGCGTTCAATGAACGCAACCCCCACATGACCCAGCAACAAGAACCAATGGCAAGGAGCCCAGGGGGACCCCAAACAAAAACAGGACAGGGCAAAGACAGAGCACGGACAGGTTAATCATTAAATGATAATTAATTTGATTAACTGATTAGGAATTCAAAGAAAATAAAAATAAGACGCAATCGGTGTGTAAGGTATGATATATACTGACAGAAATCATTTGTGCTTACAATAGATCAGCATAAATACAAAGTGTATTGGCCTTTAATGGAAGGTATGTAATAAAAATAACAAGAAAAGCTTGGATGCAAAGCATCAAAGGCGACGCCAAAACAAATGATCCAAGTTTTGCACCTAAATACTTAACAAAAAATGTGTACTTTAAAGCAATACAATTACATGTGACCTGGAGGCTAGGCCCAGTTTAAGTTCAAAAGAATAGACTCTGTCTTGCCAAGATGCAAAGACAATTAATAGTCAAATAACCAATCACTTATAAGACTCATGCCTAAAGAGAGAATTTTTTTTAGATTTATTTAACAAAGATACCTGGGCCATCAGCATATAATAAAAGCTTATTGACATGTCATTGACATATATTAGACATAAAAGAGGACCTAAAATGAACCTCAGGGGGACACCATAAGTACTCGGAGCAGTTGAAATATAAGTACCAGCCATATCCACCAGCTGCTGTCTATCAGAGATAAGACTTGAACCATTTTAGAATGTCATTACCTATGGAAGAAGCTTGAATTTTCATGAAGAAGAAGAAGAATAAGAAGAAGAAAAAGAAGAACTTCTTCATGTGCAGTGTAATATGATCAACTTATCAAATGCCTTTTGTAGATCTTAAAGTATCAAACATACAATACTGCCTTTGTCCATTTCAAATTTAATACAATCTGTTAAATGAACCAAACATGTGTCAGTTGAAAAACCACTTCTAAACCCTGACTGAAACTGCCTGGCCATGACCCAAACCCATGACTGTCAGAAGACCAATTGAGCTAACAGGTCAGCTACACATTTTCTCTTTTATAATGAACAGTTCTAAACCACAACATATTTCCCTACTATATTGATTTGTGTCCTTAAATTTCTGATGTTTACAGAGCATAGTGAATTAAACTCAGGGTATTACGCAGTCACAGGATGAGAAAATTCTGGAAACAAAGTGATCCCTCGGAAGCATTAATCACAACAAAATAACATAAGAATTGCAGACTCGGTTTGATTGAGTCTGTACATGAGGGATAATGTATAAGTGCAACATCCCTCACGCCCCCTAGCACCGGCTTGAGCGGTACTCAATTCTCAACACTTTATAGTGTTGGCATCAATGATCCCGAAGGACCAGAAAATATAACAACACTGAAGTGAAGTACGGGGCAACTTTTTACGGCTGCCACACGGCACTTGACACCTGCTGTTGTGAAGTACAAAATTCTGGAAACAAAGTGATCCCTCGGAAGCATGAATCACAACAAAATAACATAAGAATTGCAGACAGGCCCGTAATAGATTTTATTCTGTAAATTCACTCAAAGAACTTTTTAATACAATTCCATCAAAAAACATCATTGATTATTTAAAAGAGATAAATTTGTATTCTAGGATCTAATTGGTTCATTTCTATTGTCATTTACAATGTTTTACATAATATTTTAAGCCTATTATAGCATTCGGCACGATATGGCCAGTTATGTGTTGACGTGCCGTAAAAATCCAAACAAACAAACAAAAAAAAGCAGACTCGGTTTGATTGAGTCTGTACATGAGGGATTATGTATAAGTGCAACATCCCTCACGCCCCCTAGCACCGGCTTGAGCGGTACTCAATTCTCAACACTTTATAGTGTTGGCATCAATGATCCCGAAGGACCAGAAAATATAACAACACTGAAGTGAAGTACGGGGCAACTTTTTACGGCTGCCACACGGCACTTGACACCTGTTGTTGTGAAGTACAAAATTCTGGAAACAAAGTGATCCCTCGGAAGCATGAATCACAACAAAATAACATAAGAATTACAGACTCGGTTTGATTGAGTCTGTACATGAGGGATTATGTTAAATTCTGCTTAAGCCGGTGCTAGGGGGCGTGGACGGTAACTTGCACTTTCCAGTACCGTCCATGAACAGGCTCAATCAAACCGAGCCTGCAACATTTTCAATTTTGCCGTGTTGGGCTTTCTTTAGGGATTCTGTATTTATCTATATTATGTATAAGTGCAACATCCCTCACGCCCCCTAGCACCGGCTTGAGCGGTACTCAATGCTCAACACTTTATAGTGTTGGCATCAATGATCCCGAAGGACCAGAAAATATAACAACACTGAAGTGAAGTACGGGGCAACTTTTTACGGCTGCCACACGGCACTTGACACCTGCTGTTGTGAAGTACAAAATTCTGGAAACAAAGTGATCCCTCGGAAGCATGAATCACAACAAAATAACATAAGAATTGCAGACTCGGTTTGATTGAGTCTGTACATGAGGGATTATGTATAAGTGCAACATCCCTCACGCCCCCTAGCACCGGCTTGAGCGGTACTCGATTCTCAACACTTTATAGTGTTTAAAACACTTTAAAACTTTTCAGCTTGACCAGAACTCGAACCTTTGACCCACAGAACAATATACTGTGGTTGTAGCGATTGAGCTATCTGGCCGCTTACACATTTTCTCCCCTAAATAGTGAACAGTTCTAAACCCTGACAGATACTTTTAGATTTTTTAATTAACAGGTAGATTAATTCTTAATAAAACAAATAAGAAAAAAACTTACATACTCATAGTCTTTAAATCAGAATAACAATTTATATATTGTTGAATTATTTTTACTAAAAAAAGGGGGCTTAGACAGTTATTGGTTGTGCCATTATTTATAACCTGTCAATTTGAAAGTGAGCATAAATGTACTAATACATGTACAATATCTAATTTTTTGTACAGATCAAAATAAAACTTTTTTCTATGATAAGAAATTTTATGAAGGCTGATTTGTATTTTGCATCAGGGGGCATCGAGCGAAAACATTAAAATACAACAAACGAACCGCTTTGTGGTAGATTGTATTTTCATGTTTTCATTTGGCGCCCGGTCACTTTTTGTACTTTGTTGGTTTTCATGTGGCACAAATCACCCACTTTAAAATTTAGTGCACAAATTTATTCAAGTGCAAGTAACAATCTACTCTATGAAAAGTATGTTGTCCGGTTGACTCTGGAGACCTGGGGGTTGAGACCGATGTCCCTCCTTTCCACATTGATAAGACAGAACTGTCCATTTCAAACTATGCACATGTTCAGAATATGATTTTGTGAGACTTTATAAATTATATTGCCTGATCCAAGTTTATAAGATAGATAAATACAGAATCCCTAAAGAAAGCCCAACACGGCAAAATTGAAAATGTTGCAGGCTCTGTTTGATTGAGCCTGTTCATGGACGGTACTGGAAAGTGCAAGTTACCGTCCACGCCCCCTAGCACCAGCTTAAGCAGAATTCAACATTTAAACATGAAATAGTAAAATTTTGAATTTAGAAACATCCGCAGATGTGTTCATACGGCGGTTATCATGGAACCTTCAATGTGACACTTCCGTGCCATTCCATGACATTTTGAATCAATACATGCATTATCATTTATAACTTTGAACGAAAGTCATATCCCTTTAATAATAATGTCATAACTGTAACTCTTTAAATACAGAAGTATTTTAAGTCGTACCATATCCATATACTAAGATATACATGTATGCACATAACATTAATAATTCCCAGTTTCTATTAAATACATATGAAATCCTAACATTAACATTGGTACTAATGGATGGAATTCATAATCTAAAAGTAAAAAAAAATCTCAAATAGTCTAAATTTATCATATAATAAAGATTGAGTTGTATGAGTGTCTGAACATTAAATGCATGTCTCTTACCGTAACAAATACTGTCCCTCTTTTAACCTTCCATTAGACTTTACAATATAATTAACTGCATATATATCAAGTGTTTAAAATTGATAACTTCAGGATGTTATCCTTTCTCTGTTTCAATATATGGACATGAGCACCTATATGCATAGCTTTAATTTTCTACCTTTCATTTTATTATTTAATTCACAATTTATATACAAACGCATAGAAAATAATAATTAGTTTCACATAGTGATTAAAAGATTCCTGTAGCAAAAAACCGGTAGGTATGTACTAACTGAACAAACTAGAAAAATCCAGTCTAAAGTATATGAAGCCAGTAAAAAATATATATCAATATTCACTCCTCAGGGCCTCTATGCTTTTCATGACCTTACAACTGGTAAATTTTATAAAACAAAAATAGTAAGTAATACCTAAGATAGACAGAAAAGAACAAATAATTCAGTAAACATGAGTTACTTCCACTTAAAATAGAGAATATAATATATGAAAAACAAGATCAACAAGGAAAGGCGGCGTTCAATGAACGCAACCCCCATATGACCCAGCAACAAGAACCAATGGCAAGGAGCCCAGGTGGACCCCAAACATAAAAAGGACAGGGCAACGACACCTGAAACCCAAAAGAACACCCTAAACAGCAAAATTATGAAATGTTGCAGGCTCAGTTTTATTAAGCAATGCAAAGTAGGGTAAAGTATTCATTAAAAGTTAGATGGCCATGTGACAGCAGTGATTGCAGAAAATCGGATAGCTTTCAACATCCGGATACTGTTACACTTTGAAAAAACAATCATTCTGTGCAATAGATAAACGTAATACATAATATGGATAAAGTCAATAGGATAATCGTTTACAACAGTTCCCTTACCAATCCTAATACTCATTTGCAGGTGAACGTTCTTCTTGTAGGAAAATTTTGAAATTATATTAATGAATGAAAAAGAATACGGCATCAATGTAGACCACAACGATATTCGAAATCCGGGTTTTAGTATTGCCAATAAAGCTAAGGGACATATAATTATTTCCGTTTCAAAGTCGGTAAAATGTCGTCTGCTTATGTTTTGCATATTCATACAGCGTATGAATATTGGCGGGAAAATGCTCGTTTTTCTCGTGCTGGGTATAAAAGTACAACTCGGCGTGCTTTAGGCCATTCGAGGCTTTTACATTGGTAGCGAAAGATATCTGTTTAGAATGTCCGACACGGAAAATGCTTCGGGTAATTTCAAGGATGAAGTTGTTACCGAAATAAAAGACTTTTTTGATACAAAGTTTAGAGAATTGAAAAGGGATTTCAGGGAGGAAACTGAGTGGAACAACGAGAGTGTTCGTAAAAAGGTACGTGCTGACAATTTAGTTTCGTTTAGCAGTGCTGGAAATAAGAAGCAATACAACTTCAACACTGAAATTTTCGACATTTTGGATGCTTCTAAGAGGGCCATTGAATTAAGAAATGCTTCTAAAGCTGTAGGTTATATTCAAGAGGCTCAGGATAAAATCAAACATAGAAATAAGATCATAAGAATTGCAGATAGCTCTTCACTTGGCTGGCCTGTTGTCGCTGAATATGAGAAAAATGATATTGCCAGCGACAGTGATGACGATAAAAAGATCCGCCGTGCAGAGGACCGAGCTCGTTCCAAGATTGAGAGGGCAAAGAAAGCTAGGGAGAGTTCTGGCTTCAATCAAGATAATAGTTCTTTTCGCAGCGTCCGTAACGCTAAAGCATTCAGTTCCGGAAGATCTTCCATGGAGAACCAGCGCAGGTACCAGCGGGATGTCGTCGTCTGCTATTCTTGCGGAGAGGAGGGTCACTTCGCTAACGGATGTCCGGACGTCTGGCGTCGAAAGCTTCGATCCATGGCTCCAGGAACTGTCCCCACAGCCACCGTTGGGTATGCAGCCGCTCAGAACGCAGCACGCCCGAAGTCTGAACAAGGAAGCGCTTCCGTCGGAAAACAGTGATTTACAATGTGAGGATGAATATGATAAGTACTGGGCATTTTCAGACATTTTCAGTGGGGTTGTAAGCATTGACTTTCGGGAAAATTTTTGTAAAAATTTTGAGAATTCTTGTTCTTTATCAGATAGTTCTGTCAAAGGAAAATTAAAAAGTAATATTGATTTTTGGAAAAATACCATAGAAGCTAGTGATGACATTATTTCTATTATTGAAAATGGATATGTTATACCGTTTATTACTAAACCTCCTTCTTTTTGTCTGAATAATAATTCGTCTGCTTTAAAAAATAAATCATTTGTTGAGAAATCTATTTTTTCACTTATAGAAAAGCAATGTGTTTATGAAGTGCCTTTCATTCCTCATAACGTAAACCCTTTGTCTGTAGCAACGAACAATGCATCGGGAAAACTTAGATTAATTCTTGATCTTAGCGTTTTGAACACTTATGTTCATAAAGATAAATTTAAGTTTGAAGATCATAAAGTTGCTAAAGAATTTCTTATTCCTAATGGTTATATGTTTAAATTTGATCTAACTTCAGGATACCATCATTTTTCTATTAAAAGCACACATCATACCTATTTGGGATTTTCTTGGGTTTTAAATGGAACTATAAAGTATTTTGTTTTTTCAGTTTTACCATTTGGTTTGAGCTCGGCTCCTTACCTTTTTTCTAAAGGTTTAAGACCCCTAGTCAAATATTGGAGAAAAAATGGGCTAAGATTGGTTTTGTTTCTTGACGACGGTTGGTGCGTTAATGCAAACTTCGAACTTGCACTTAAAGATTCCAAATTTGTCTTTAATACTTTAAAGAAAGCTGGTTTAGTTGTTAATATTGATAAGTCAGTATTTGAGCCTGTGCAGTCTTTAGAATGGTTAGGTTTTTTGTGGGATTTGAAAAATGGCAGGCTTCTTATTCCAGAGCGGAGAATATGTAATGTCAGAGCGTTTATTACTCAGATTCTTACTGTTTTTCCTATTTGTTCAGCTAGGAAATTAGCACAGTTGGCGGGTAAAATAATATCTATGTCGCCTGTTTTAGGTAATGTTTGTTTGTTTCAGACTAAAGCGTTTTTCCGTTTAATAGAGAGCAGATTGTCTTGGGACAAGCAGCTTAACGTTTATGATATTTATGATAACTTGGTATTTTGGCAAAAGGTATTTAGTAACGAATTTCATAAAAGTTTATTCAACGATTATTTGCCTACAGTGCCAGTTTCTTAAACACTTACCGCCCCAATCTCTTGACTTGCTTCTTGAAATTTTTAACAGAATTTGGGTTTCTGGTGAATTTCCTAACACTTGGAAAAATGCGTTGGTTATTCCTATCCCTAAACCTGGAAAAGATTCAACTGACCCTACAAATTATCGCCCAATTTCACTGACAAGTTGCCTCTGCAAAACATTCGAAAGAATGATAAATAATCGGTTAGTTTGGTATCTAGAAAATAATGGAATTATTACTAATTTTCAGTCAGGTTTTCGTAAACAGCGAAGTACAAACGATCATCTTGTACGACTTGAAACTTTTATTAGAGAAGCTTTTGTAAATAAACAACACCTGGTATCAATTTTCTTTGATCTTGAGAAGGCTTACGATACTACTTGGAAATATGGTATCCTAAAAGATCTAAAGGATGCTGGACTTAAAGGCAGACTTCCTCTTTTCATTTCTGGATTTTTAAATGATAGGCACTTTAAAGTAAGACTTGGTTCAACTTTTTCTGAGGATCACAAACAAGAACAAGGTGTTCCTCAAGGAAGCATACTTTCTGTTACACTTTTTGGTCTTAAAATAAACAATATTGCTAGCGCTCTAACACCAGGCATAGATTGTTCTCTATATGTAGACGATTTTCTTATCTGCTATCGATCGAAAAGTATGAGAACAATTGAACGGCAACTTCAACAAAATTTAGATAAAATTCAGAAGTGGGCAATAGAAAATGGGTTTAAATTTTCAAAGTCAAAAACTCAATGTGTTCATTTCTGCCGATTGCGAAAACAACATAATGACCCTGAACTTTACATATCTGGTTCTAAAATTCCAGTAGTTGATGAAGCTAAGTTTCTAGGAATTATATTTGATAAAAAACTTTCTTTTATACCACATATTAAACATTTGAAAACTAAATGCCTAAAAGCTTTAAATTTACTTAAGGTTTTATCAAGTTCAAATTGGGGATCAAATTCTTCCACATTACTGAAATTATACAGAAGTCTTATCCGATCAAAATTAGATTATGGTTCTGTAGTATATGGGTCCGCAAGAAAATCATATCTTCAAATGCTAGATACCATACATCACCAGGGTTTACGATTAGCTTTAGGTGCTTTTCGCACTTCACCTGTAGAAAGTCTATATGCGGAAGCTGGGGAACCATCGCTTTATCTTCGACGTAAAAAACTATCACTTCAATATGCAACTAGAATTTCATCTAATAGGAAAAATCCAGCTAAAAATATTATTTTCAAACCAAGTTATACTGAAAAATTTGTTAACAAACCAAAGGAAATTAAACCATTAGGCCTTCGTTTAAAAGATGATTTAGATAAACTTAAAATTAATCCAGACAGTATCCTTCAAAATGACGATGAGGATGTTCCACCTTGGACTTATAATTCCCCGGAAATAAATATTAACCTTTCAAATATAAAAAAGGCATCAAATTCACCTGAATATTTCAAAGAGAAGTTTCTATCAATTAAGGAAGAACATGAAGATTTTGTACATATTTATACGGACGGTTCAAAAGAAGGTTGCAAAGTAGGTGCGGCTGTGTTTGAAAATAATTTTACATCTAGTATGAGGTTACCAGATAATGCATCAATTTTTACTGCTGAAGCAAAAGCTATCGATTTAGCATTGTCATACATAGCACAGCATACCCACGATAAATTTGTGATATTTTCTGACTCGCTTTCTGTTTTAATATCCATTAAAAATAAAAAGTCTGACAATATCATGGTAAAGAAACTTCTTTTGCGATTTCATGATATACTAAAAACAAAATATGTTAAATTATATTGGATTCCAAGCCATGTAGGAATACGAGGAAATGAAAAAGTAGATGCTTTAGCTAAACAATCATTAAATTTTCAAAAAACTGACTTATTGTTACCTGCTTGTGATTTTAGACCGGCTATAAATAAACTCGTATCATCTGAATGGAAAGCAAATTGGGACAATGCCGTTTTTAATAAACTTCACGATATAAACCCATCTCTTGATATGTCACCATCTCTATCTCTGTCAAACCGCCGTGATCAAACAGTTCTTCTTCGATGCCGAATTGGACACACTAAAATTACCCACTCTTATCTCCTCACAAATGACAATGCCCCTTTCTGTGTAGGTTGTAATGAAAATTTTACTGTCAAGCATTTTCTTCTTGAATGTCATGATTTTTCACAGGCCCGTAATAGATTTTATTCTGTAAATTCACTTAAAGAACTTTTTAATACAATTCCATCAAAAAACATAATTGATTATTTAAAAGAGATAAACTTGTATTCTAGGATCTAATTGGCTCATTTTTATTGTCATTTACAATGTTTTACATAATATTTTAAACCTATTATAGCATTCGGCACGATATGGCCAGTTATGTGTTGACGTGCCGTAAAATCCAAACAAACAAACAAACAAAGCCTACAGTGTTAGTATATTCGGATGCTTCAGCAGTAGCTGGAGCCGCTTATATACAATGTGAAGGTGCTGTTGCTCACAAAGTTTGGACGGATGACGAGAAACAACAAAGTTCTACATTCAGGGAGTTATTGGCTATTAAGTTTGCTCTTTGCTCATTTAGAAATATTTTGTCGGGGAAAAAAGTGATTTGGAATACTGATAGTAAAAACTGCGTACATATCATTGAAAAAGGTAGTATGGTAAAAGATCTTAATCGTATGGCTATTGACATAGGTTCTGTCTGTGCTTCGTTTTGCATATCATTGGAACCAAGGTGGATTGAGAGAGAATATAATGTTGTAGCTGACGATCTTAGTAGGATAGTAGATTACGATGACTATGGCGTAAGTGATGAATTTTTATCAGTATGTTGATGAATTATATGGTCCTCATAGTGTTGATCGTTTTGCAAAATGATCAGAATAGAAAATTAGCTCGTTATAACTCATTGTTTTGGACGCCAGATACAGAAGCAGTAGATGCATTTTCGGTACATTGGGGAGGTGAAAATAATTGGTTGGTTCCGCCTATTTTTTTTGTTGTCTAAAGCTTTGAATTTTTTGCTGTTTTGTAAAGCTATGGGTACTGTTGTTGCTCCATATTGGCCTTCCAGCCCTTTTTTCCCGCTCTTATTTGCAGACGCTTCTATTTTTGCGCCTTACATAGTAGAAGTATTAACTTTTAAGGAAGCTTCTAAGATTTATGTACAAGGCCAGTATAAAGGATCTATATTTGGCTCAGAAAGATTTTCTAGTAAAGTTATGGTTATTCGTTTAGATTGTAGGAATCAAACAGTTTAATCATAAACTTATAGATAATTCATTGTTTTAAATGTCTTTTCATTGTATAAAATATTTTTTATTTTAGTGTGTTAATTTTCTCTTTAAACATAACTTTGAGATAGTCCCTAGTTACACCGTGGGAAAATTTTTATACATTGCATTTTGATTTTGATTTTCTATGTTGATTACGAATATTGTTTAATATGTGAAAAGATAAAGATCGTTTTATTACTTAAATATATTTTATCGTTTACATCATTGTTTAAAACTAAAGTTTGGCAAGAGGCTAAAGAGCAAGCAGAGTTATCTTCTCTTGGACTGTTCTCAGAGCTTAAGGAAGTGTGTTTACGAGGAAAAGAAATATCAACAAACAAGAATTATGCTTTGGCTTTTAAACATTTTAGTAAGTGGTGTGAGGCTTTTCACTTTGAATTTTTACCGGCTTCTCATGTGACTGTCGGTTTATATTTGGTGCACGTAGTTAGAGAATCACCGAATTGCAGTCGTTCTAAGCTGAATCTGATTTTTATGCTATTAATTGGGCTCATATTGTTTCAAATTGTGTAAGTCCATGTAGCAATGATTGGTTAAAATTGTGCCTTCATGGTTGTTTAAGAAAGATTTCTAAACCAATTAGTAAAAAAGAGCCTATCACAGTAGATATTCTTAAGACTTTTATTCATAAATATGCTTCTGAGGACAGTTCTTTAGGAGATTTGAGAAACTGTTGTATGTTTGTATTATCTTTTGCAGGATTTTTTCGTATTAGTGAGTGTTTGAATATAAGGAGATATAATATTTCTATTTGTGATTCTTACTGTGAAATTTATGTAGAAAAATCCAAAACGGATGTTCTGAGGGATGGAAATACTGTAGTTATTGCCCGGACCGGAACTTCCACCTGCCCTGTAAGTTTATTAGAACGTTACTTAAGGCTAGCTAATATTCAACCAGATTCAAACGAATTCATTTTCAGACAGATTTATTTTGACAAAAGTTCCTGTTCGTATGGATTGAAAAATATTGATAAACCTATTTCATATTCCTGCATACGTGACGTACTTAAAAGGAATTTAACGTCTCTTGGCTTCGATCAAACAAAGTATAGTTTACATTCGTTTAGATCCGGTGGTGCTTCTACTTCAGCAAATAATAACGTTTCTGATAGGTTAATTCAAAGACATGGCAGGTGGAAGTCCGTGTCTGCGAAAGATGGATATATTAAAGACTCAATGGAAGATCGTTTGTTTGTGTCTAAACAATTGAATTTATAAGATGCTACTATGATGTTATGTTTAAGTATACACATTTATAAATTAAAAGTTGTTCACATTTATATTTTGTTTACTTGTTTTATTTTAGATGTTAAATAAAGGTGGTGATGATGGTTATGGAATTGGATGACATTTACTACTGTATATGGCGGCCGTAGGCTGTAATATTTCTGGCGGCCGCAGGCTGTAATATTTCTGGCGGCCGTAGGCTGTAATATTTCTGGCGGCCGTAGGCTGTAATATTTCTGGCGGCCGTAGGCTGCGATTTATTTATGGCGGCCGTAGGCTGCAGAATTCTTTGGCGGCCGTAGGCTGTGTTTTTAGGCAATTTGCCGCAAGTCAACGGATAGAATATTTTGATTAACAATGGACTTAATGCATAGGCTTTATGCTTTTCTGGAGAGAAACTTGTTACATAATATCAAATCTATGCTGCAAAATTAGAATTTTCAGGTTTGAACTGGGTTTTTATTGGATTTACGCAGATGCCCGACTTATTATTCGCAGCTGTTTTCATATAAGTATTTTCAAATTTTATTTCTTACGAATTGTTCAAAATAATAATTCATTTAAATTCTTTCTTTGTTTTTTCTATATAATTATGCTACCAATAATAAGCCATAATCCTACTTGTGTCTTGTTTTATATTAATTATATATTCAGTGTAAAGAATGTTTTAGGTTTTATCACTGTTAAGGATATTTACAGTTTGACGACTTTGATAAGGAAATAATTGTTTTACTCGCGTTCCAAGGGAGTAAATATAATTATTTCCGTTTCAAAGTCGGTAAAATGTCGTCTGCTTATGTTTTGCATATTCATACAGCGTATGAATATTGGCGGGAAAATGCTCGTTTTTCTCGTGCTGGGTATAAAAGTACAACTCGGCGTGCTTTAGGCCATTCGAGGCTTTTACATTGGTAGCGAAAGATATCTGTTTAGAATGTCCGAATTCATTCATCTTAATTAGAACAGCTTATAACTAATTTTTTGTTTCAATGTATATATAGATCGGATTTGTTAAAGTTTTAATAATAAGTTTTTCGTTTCAGTTTCTCTTTATCCGATGTTTTCCGAGAGATAGATGTGGTTTTCGTCATTTTCTGGTTCTTCGATGTTTTTTATTTTTTGTGCATATAGAGCTGATTCTCCAGTTCGACGAATGCTTTTAGTCCATGATAGCGACGAAGTATTACAGACGTCAGGCGATATATCTTGATTTTGAAATGAATTGTCGATATAATTATGCTACCAATAATAAGCCATAATCCTACTTGTGTCTTGTTTTATATTAATTATATATTCAGTGTAAAGAATGTATTAGGTTTTATCACTGTTAAGGATATTTACAGTTTGACGACTTTGATAAGGAAATAATTGTTTTACTCGCGTTCCAAGGGAGTAAAAGCAGTTAAACTGAGCCTGCAATTTCGTGAAAATAATATCACAATGCACATGTTTTTTACATAAAGTTATTAAATACAAATATAACAACATATTTGTTTACTTGATTTTTACGAACAAAACTAAAACTAATTACTACAACATGACATTAACTGCTAATAATAACAGCTCCTTCCATAGGCCAAAATAAAAAGCATTCCATAAGAGACGACGCCGCTCACCGGCGCCGACAATAAAGTTGTTAGTATTTTGTGTCAGACAGTATAAAAGCAAAGCACCATCAAGAGAGAATAAAAATGTGGATTTTGTTAGCATTGTGAGGTACATGATCCGATATTACAACAGATAAGAACATGTTCTAGCATAAAATATTTTTCATTATTTAAATATTCATACTTAAATTAATTTAAACTTCATCAAACTTGTTTTCAAAGCAATATAACAACTTTCAAATGATAATATCAATAGATGACCCTTGCAAGCCAATCAAGTGTATACACATATATTAGACAATAATCTGTATTTAAGCAATGAGAAGTTTTATTACAATAGTATTCTTAACAACGTTCACGTGTACGTGCATTTGGGTTAGTAAGCGGAGTGTCTTACATGTTTTCTGGAAAAAGTGTTTTTACTCTCATAAAATTCGAGGTGAAGTTTGCAGAATAAGGTTACTAATGTCAATTGCTAGTGCAACATTCATCATGCCACCTTTCTACGCATTAAGTTTCAGCCCGCGATAAACAATACCTATGTAAATATATTTCTACATTAATTTCGACGTTGAGAAAAATAAAGCCAGATGCACTTGAAATGTTGAGTCTAATAAATAGTATTGGTTCTCAAGTTACAATTAGGAAGCACACATCAATATTTAAAATATTTCTAGGAATATTGAATTTCTATTAGCCGATATTTCCTCAATTCTTAGAATATGGCATGCAAAAACAAATCAAGAAACGAATATATTACCGTTTTCGGGAGTACGTCGAACCTGCAATGATATACCGATCTTTGTTTGGATTTGTACGGCACGTCAACACACAACTGGCCATATCATGCCCAATATATACTGATCTACATAATTTACTGCTATATCGAACATTGTCTATATCTAGGTCATTTTATAATCTTATCTTCATATGTAATCATAGTTTTTTTTGGGGGTTTCTGTATTTATTTGTTTTTTGCAATACAAATCTTTCGAAGAAGTGAAGATATGAATACGTGCAACATATGCAAATACATACAAAATAGAGTATCAAATTAAATTAAAAACCCAAAGACAATATCGGAAAACTCTGCTATTATGACGTTAATACAATTTAATCTCAAGAAAACTATAATGTAAGCGTTAGATAACATGTCAAACATTTCTTTAGCGAGCATTGGCGTTTTAATGTCATTTACATGTGTTACGGAAGTAGAAAATAAAATCAGTAAACCGACATTGACTTGCACAAGGGTTTTTTCAACATAGACATTAACAACATAGAAATAAACTAGATATCGGGACATTTTATAAATGTTAAATTAACTCTATTGCATTCCGAGAAGAGTATGTGCTCAACAACACGAACGAGACTTTACCGGAAATATAATAGAAATAAATTAAAATGTGTGACATTTATTAAATGTTAAACGACTTCCATTATATATTAAAAAAATCCTAGGTCAATGATGTCCGAAAATGGAACGTAAAACAGACATGGCAGTAATAAAATATATCAAATTACCAAACCAAATAACTGTATACATGGACATAACATAGAACAAATATTGGATCTAAAATACGTGACGGATAGTATTAAATTACACATAGTTGGAAATGTTTTAGACATATTATCTGTTACATGCATTGTAAGTGTTGTATTAACCTTTTCCCTTATATAAGCGTGTTTCGACGGCTTTTTGACCCCCCCCCCCTTTTTGAGGCCTCAAACAGTAAAAAAATGTCCTATTTAGACCCCAAACACTGTTTTTCGTTTGAGAAATGTTGTAAAAAAAAGTGCCCATTTTTTCGGCGCCGTCCCCCATCCAAATAATACATCAGGGGGTTGCCAGAAGGGGGATGTGCCCCGTTCTGTTTCGGGGGGTTTGAAGGGGGGCGGAGTCCCCCTCATCGCCAAGAACCAAGAAAATTTTGGACTTTTGAGAGGCTTAAAATGACCCCAGGTTGATCATAAGGTAACGTGTAACCAACGCTGAAAAGCCTTTGACTCTATCTCAATCTCTTGAGAAGTTGCAGCACTTTGAAGTAAATTTTGATGGAAAATATCGAGGCAAAAAAGTGATTTTTGGCAATTTTGAGATGTCCCCTCGTTGCCATGGTAACAAGAAATTTAAGACTGAGCATGTTGTTACAAAGGCAATGGTCCAGTAAACATTTTTGCCAAGTTTGATAAGTATTGAAGCATTTTTCATAGTTTCATAGCAGTTTGAACTTGTTAGAGGAGGCTTTTCAGTGAAAATGGCCATTTTTCACAATATGCTCATGGGGGAAAGGGTTAAACAGATATCCCGGAAAAAAAATACCAAATGTTAATGAGAAGTGCTTACGGCAAATTTCTTAAAAGGAAATAAATTGACGCTTTGCGTTTGTATGGTGGCATTCTGCCATCAAATATTTCTTTCAATAAATATGTAATAAACGGGTTAAGTAAGAAGTGTAACAACTAATTATTGCGATAATTACGTACCTATTACGTTAACGTAACCTGTTAATATTTTGATTAAAATTAGTATAATTATAACGTTATAAAGATACATGATTGTGCCCACAGTGGCCATTTTTTGCAATATTTCAATAGGTAAAAGATCCTGTAACACATTTTTTATGGTCTTATGTCATAAATATGATGCTCAAATTAAGATTTATCAATTTTGTAAGTTCAAAAAAGCATTATTTATAAAGGCATTTCCGAATTTAACACTTCATGTAAATAAAGGGAGGTAATACAATATTTATTTTCTATAAAGTCGAAGTCAAATTTTTCAATAATAAATGAATGCATATATTTTAATGATTACATATAAGATGTACAAATATTTGCAGTAAATATTTTACATATTCTTTGATGTTTGAAAATTGTTTTATAAGCATAATTATAAACATACATATAATTTCACTTAAGAGTGGTATACAACCTCAATTACAACATAAAGGTTCTTTAACGCTTAGCTATTAACATGCAAACCATATATAATATTTTGATAATGAAGTTTTATAGTAACTTCATTATAATTTTACAATTTTAATAACTGCTTCACAGTATTAGTTCAGCAAGTTATTGACACACTATCATGCTTTTTTCATAAAACAATGTTCAGAATTCATAAAACAATGTTCAGAATAATATGTTAGTTTAGACGATAACAAAGATAATTTAGAAAACGCAAAAAAGCGACATTTTTCAACCAACACTTGGTTACTATATATGTTTTATACTTTCCATATTATTTTTACATTCGGAAGACAAAATGTGTTGTACATTTCAGAAAAAGGTGGCATATTTCCGTAAAGTAGTTTGCCAATCCAATTATAAGATTTCTATTTTATATGATATCGATATTTCAGATATTTTTAGGTTTAATACATCTCTTCTCTATCCTATAACAATTTTAATAACTGCTTCACAGTATTAGTTCAGCAGTTATTTATTATATTTGAATTTGTGCGTTTGGAAGGTTGCCCACGTAATAAGGCAAAATCATAACAAAAGGAAATAGAGGAGATCTGTTTGTTTTGTATGAAAGGCCGAAACATACAAGGATTATTGAAAAGGCCTGTTAGAAAAAAAAGACAATTGCTGGTCGTATTTGCTTTAATTAAATATTTCAAAATTGTTTCCATGATCACAAATATTGTTATCAAGCCTGTTTCGTCTCTTAAAAGCCTCAGAGTCGTTGTTTTCGGTATACCAATAGCACAACAACTATGGTGCAAAACTTTTAATTGCTATGAAAACAACGTTCGAAATGTTGTGTCTTAATTTAAGAGAATGGGATGATTTAGATGACACCATAAGTTTATACAAGTTTGATAAAAACAAATATCTTGAATTTCCTGCAAAATGGCAAATAAATCCCATAGCAAATGTTTTTAATAATGCTCATATTTGACGTAGAGACCCATATTAGGTATATATAGATGGTAATCGTGCATATATAATATTAACAACATCACTCTACTTCCTGACGTCATCAAATTATGACGTCACAGTTATCATTATAAAACCATTATGTTTATCGACATGCTGAGAGTAACTGTGAATGTTTCGACATGCTGAGAGTAACTATGTATGTGCTTTTCGTATCCATGCACAACTTATTTTCGACAAAGTGCATTTTTGACGAATTTTCTATTTATTTATTAAGATATATTTTCTCCTCTGCATTCAAATGTAGTCAAAATATGATTTTAGTATCTAATTTATATATATTATCATAAAGCAACAATTATGTTTGTTTAAAGGTTACACAGGGTACATAACTTTGTTTGAGTCACAGCACGTTCTTTGTAATCGACAATCTAAAGAAAACTATTTTGTTTCATACCTGTAGTTGTCCTAGATCAATGACATTTTAACAACAATGGCCATTTAACTTACATACCATATAAAATGCAAGATGTAGCATTGGACGTGAGATTAATCGCAAAGTTACGAAACGAAAAAATAAATCGTTATTTAGAATGGAATACATAACAATGCAATGTTGAACCGTGCTCACGGTAAATAATCTTTTTCTTCTTTTTTTTGACGTTAGTTAAACAAAGAAATCATGTTAAGAAATAGAACGAATTTTAAATTAAAAAGTGCATAACTGAAAAAATAACGAAAAAGGCCAGTTGAAAACATAGAAGAGAAAAATAAATATGATGGAAACTAGAAAGTGTCTCCAAATACTATGTATAGCTGTGATCACTCCTGTGAATTTAGGTGGAAATCCCGCCAGCAGTTTGACCTGTCATAGCAGGACAGTTTTTTCCTATTTTTTATAGCTATTGCAGCCATTTTCTGCAGCGAAGCAGAACATGCCGCGATATGCATAACAAGGGACGGTAATGATCACTCAAGTTTCATTGAAATCCCAACAGTAGCTTGATCTGTGGAAGTCAGACAGGATTTTTCTATTTGTAGCTCTGGTGACATTTTTTTTGCAGCAAAGCGGATCATGATGTGATATGCACAACTAGAAACGGTACTGAACACTCCTGTGCAGTTTTCATTGAAATGTCACCAGCAGCTTGACTTGTGAAAGCTATACAAGATTTGTTCTTTTTATAGCTCTTGTGGCCATTCAGTGCAGCAAAGTGGAATGTGCTTGCGATATGCACAACTTAAGATAGTACCGATTACTCCTGTGACGGCCTCCTCTTTTGGGTACCTCTACGTGGTGAGGAGGAGTAACATGTGTCCGTTATGGGGGTGCGCTGCTGTGCGCCTGTATGACGGACATATGGCCAACACCCAGACTGCCTGTTTGCCGTGGGCAGCGTCCCGTAACCTAGAAAGGAGGGTCCTGGTAGTTGAAGGATACCCAGGGATCTCCAGTACTCCTAACACACTGCTTTGGCCTCTGCTTTAGGGTAGACGGGTGACCAAGTGAGCCCGGCTTTGGTCAATCGGCTGGTCATGCCTTGCCCTTGGATATATATTTCTTAAATACTTGAAAATTTCATTGAACTTACACGGTCCCGAAATGAATACAATTCAATGCACACAAATTATTTAAAATAAAAAAAAAATCTGAGTTTAAATTTTTATTCCTACTTGTGTTTCTAGTATACCTTTAATTCCTACTGAAACTGCTATGATGGGTGCCGTTATGTTAAAACAATATTTCATATATGCATTATAAATACAGTATAACATATCCAAGAAGGCGGTGGCTAATGGGCTAATTGTGTAGGTTGTAAATATTTGCAATTTATGCGAGTATATCTCTCTGGTATCCTTGATGTGCGGAGACTGGATATCCGTCTCCATCGCACATCCCCATGTTGGAGTCCGAGGTGGCTGGGGAACCCGGGAGACGAATTTTAATACCTTTAATCATGGATATACAAACAAAAAAACGAAAATCGCAAGATGATTCAAGTGGTAACATTTCATTTGATGGAAGTTTTCCCCGTTTTCTAATAATCAAATCAAACGGCTCCAAATCACTTACTGAACTTAGCCCCTTCATTATAGAAAAACAACTTTCGGCTTTAATTGGAACACCTAAATCTGTCAAGAAACTCCGCAATGGAGGACTCTTGATAGAGGTAGAGCGGAAACAACAATCGGACATTATTCTGAAATGTACCAGCTTTTTTAACATTGACATAACTGCCACACCACACCAGTCTCTAAACTCCAGCAAGGGCGTCATCAGATGTTCTGACCTTGCTGGAATGCTAGAAGCAGATATTGCTGAAGAGTTAAAATCACAGCAGGTGTCAAATGTCAAGCGCATTCAGTCTACAAGAGATGGTAAACGACTGCCAACAAATAGCCTTATTCTAACATTCTCCACACCCATTCTCCCATCATCGATACGAGTAGGTTACCTTAACGTTCGCGTTGCGGTTTACATTCCAAACCCAATGCAATGTTACAAATGCTTCAAATTTGGTCATCATGAATCAAATTGCGTTAGGCAGACTATTTTGCCGCAGATGTAGCTCAAACCATGACAAAAATGAGACTTGTAACGTTCCTGTTAAATGTGCAAATTGTGGAGGAGAGCATTACGCCACCTCCCGGTCATGCCCCTTGTGGTTAAAGGAAAAAGAAATTCTTCGTCAGAAGTATACGCAAAATATTTCCTTTCAAGATGCACGAAAGCTTGTTGAATCACAAGGACCAAGACAACTGTCATATTCAGCTGCAGTTACAAAGTCTGTTAAGATGGTTGACTCTGCAGTACAGGTCAACTTATGTCAATGCCCCCCAATTAAGTTACCATTACCTACAAAGCATACAGCTTCACAAAGTAAGCAGTCTACCTCTGTGCAGACTCAGTCACCATTAAAGTCTTCTCCAAAGAAGCAAACCGCAAACATTCAAATAGCATCTTCTGAGAAAGTTATTCAAAAACAATCGCCTAAAGAGCGAATTGTCATCACAGATCGGTTAAAAAAGGCAATGCGGAACCCGATCAACACAGAAAATCGGTTCGATCCACTTCACGACACCCAATTGATGGAGGATGAGGATCTTTACCTCTCCCCTCCTCCAACTCCGAATAGCAGAAGTCCAATAAAGTTTCCTAAATGATATAAATATTCTTTAAAATGGATAATAGAAGTCATTCTATCCTACAATGGAATTGCCGAGGTCTTAAGTCAAATTATAATGATCTACTTTTACTATTATCAAAATTCTCTCCAAATGTATTATGTCTTCAGGAGACTATGTTATCTCCTAAAGATAATATCTCTATAAAAGATTATACACTTTATAATTATATATGCACTAGTAACGCCAGAACATCAGGTGGTACAAGCATTGCTATCGCAAATTGCATTCCTCAAAAAGAATTAAAACTAAACACAAGATTACAAGCTTTAGCTGTGCAGGTGACCTTACATCGACCACTAACAATTTGTTCTTTATACCTTCCTCCAAATTTAACGGTAACAAGTGATGAACTTGAAAGTATTGTTCGGCAATTACCATCACCTTTCCTTTTGTTAGGCGACTTTAATGCTCACAATCCTATGTGGGGCAGTACATCTACAAATAATAAGGGTAACATAACTGAAAAATTGATAGATAACTTTCAGCTTTGTTTATTAAACAATCGGTCACCTACATATTTACATCCAGCTACAGGTACGTTTTCTTGCATCGACCTCTCGATTGTCCACTCTGCTATATACTTGGACTTCGATTGGAAAGTTTTAGATGACCAGTACGGCAGTGATCATTATCCATTGTTACTTACATCAAATGACTCTATACCAGATGAAGGACGTCAAATTTTTAAATTTAAGAAAGCAGATTGGGAAACATTTACTAGGCTCTGTTCTATTGATCTAACAAAAAATGAATTTGATTTCACCTCTGATGATATAGCTGAAACTTTCTCTTCAGCATTACATACGATTGCTTGCAAAGTTATTCCATTACAAAAAAATAATAAAAGTAACAAAATAAAAAAACCATGGTTTAATGATGAATGTAAAAAAGCCGTTCGTATACGTAAAGCTTCACTCAAAAAGTTTGAACATAGCCCTACAACAGAAAACCTTGAAAATTATAGAATATTTAGAGCCAAAGCTAGAAGATCAGTGCGTCAATCTAAACGCCAATCATGGCAATCTTATGTTTCAAATATTAATTCAAATACTCCTATTAAGAAAGTCTGGGATGCAGTACGGAAAATAAGTGGTAAGTATAAAAAGAGTCCAATTGTTCACTTGAAAACTGGTGATGGCCAATATGCCAAAACAAAAACGGATATTGCAGAAACTTTGGCTAAAACATTTGAAAAGAACTCTTCTTCAAACAATTATTCAAATGAATTTCAACAACACAAATGTAAAGCTGAGAAAGAACATATTAATTTTAATTCAAGAAATGACGAAGACTATAATTCCCTTTTCTCTATTGACGACTTAAGTTATTCAATTAAAACTGCAAAAGACAGTGCTGCAGGCCCGGACGAAATTTACTACCAGTTTCTTAAACACCTACCGCCCCAATCTCTTGACTTGCTTCTTGAAATTTTTAACAGAATTTGGGTTTCTGGTGAATTTCCTAAAACTTGGAAAAATGCTTTGGTTATTCCTATCCCTAAACCTGGAAAAGATTCAACTGACCCTACAAATTATCGCCCAATTTCACTGACAAGTTGCCTCTGCAAAACATTCGAAAGAATGATAAATAATCGGTTAGTTTGGTATCTAGAAAATAATGGAATTATTACTAATTTTCAGTCAGGTTTTCGTAAACAGCGAAGTACAAACGATCATCTTGTACGACTTGAAACTTTTATTAGAGAAGCCTTTGTAAATAAACAACACCTGGTATCAATTTTCTTTGATCTTGAGAAGGCTTACGATACTACTTGGAAATATGGTATCCTAAAAGATCTAAAGGATGCTGGACTTAAAGGCAGACTTCCTCTTTTCATTTCTGGATTTTTAAATGATAGGCACTTTAAAGTAAGACTTGGTTCAACTTTTTCTGAGGATCACAAACAAGAACAAGGTGTTCCTCAAGGAAGCATACTTTCTGTTACACTTTTTGGACTTAAAATAAACAATATTGCTAGCGCTCTAACACCAGGCATAGATTGTTCTCTATATGTAGACGATTTTCTTATCTGCTATCGATCGAAAAGTATGAGAACAATTGAACGGCAACTTCAACAAAATTTAGATAAAATTCAGAAGTGGGCAATACAAAATGGGTTTAAATTTTCAAAGTCAAAAACTCAATGTGTTCATTTCTGCCGATTGCGAAAACAACATAATGACCCTGAACTTTACATATCTGGTTCTAAAATTCCAGTAGTTGATGAAGCTAAGTTTCTAGGAATTATATTTGATAAAAAACTTTCTTTTATACCACATATTAAACATTTGAAAACTAAATGCCTAAAAGCTTTAAATTTACTTAAGGTTTTATCAAGTTCAAATTCAAATTGGGGATCAAATTCTTCCACATTACTGAAATTATACAGAAGTCTTATCCGATCAAAATTAGATTATGGTTCTGTAGTATATGGGTCCGCAAGAAAATCATATCTTCAAATGCTAGATACCATACATCACCAGGGTTTACGTTTAGCTTTAGGTGCTTTTCGCACTTCACCTGTAGAAAGTCTATATGCGGAAGCTGGGGAACCATCGCTTTATCTTCGACGTAAAAAACTATCACTTCAATATGCAACTAGAATTTCATCTAATAGGAAAAATCCAGCTAAAAATATTATTTTCAAACCAAGTTATACTGAAAAATTTGTTAGCAAACCAAAGGAAATTAAACCATTAGGCCTTCGTTTAAAAGATGATTTAGATAAACTTAAAATTAATCCAGACAGTATCCTTCAAAATGACGATGAGGATGTTCCACCTTGGACTTATAATTCCCCGGAAATAAATATTAACCTTTCAAATATAAAAAAGGCATCAAATTCACCTGAATATTTCAAAGAGAAGTTTCTAGCAATTAAGGAAGAACATGAAGATTTTATACATATTTATACGGACGGTTCAAAAGAAGGTTGCAAAGTAGGTGCGGCTGTGTTTGAAAATAATTTTACATCTAGTATGAGGTTACCAGATAATGCATCAATTTTTACTGCTGAAGCAAAAGCTATCGATTTAGCATTGTCATACATAGCACAGCATACCCACGATAAATTTGTGATATTTTCTGACTCGCTTTCTGTTTTAATATCCATTAAAAATAAAAAATCTGACAATATCATGGTAAAGAAACTTCTTTTGCGATTTCATGATATACTAAAAACAAAATATGTTAAATTATATTGGATTCCAAGCCATGTAGGAATACGAGGCAATGAAAAAGTAGATGCTTTAGCTAAACAATCATTAAATTTTCAAAAAACTGACTTATTGTTACCTGCTTGTGATTTTAGACCGGCTATAAATAAACTCGTATCATCTGAATGGAAAGCAAATTGGGACAATGCCGTTTTTAATAAACTTCACGATATAAACCCATCTCTTGATATGTCACCATCTCTATCTCTGTCAAACCGCCGTGATCAAACAGTTCTTCTTCGATGCCGAATTGGACACACTAAAATTACCCACTCTTATCTCCTCACAAATGACAATGCCCCTTTCTGTGTAGGTTGTAATGAAAATTTTACTGTCAAGCATTTTCTTCTTGAATGTCATGATTTTTCACAGGCCGTAATAGATTTTATTCTGTAAATTCACTCAAAGAACTTTTTAATACAATTCCATCAAAAAACATAATTGATTATTTAAAAGAGATAAACTTGTATTCTAGGATCTAATTGGCTCATTTTTATTGTCATTTACAATGTTTTACATAATATTTTAAGCCTATTATAGCATTCGGCACGATATGGCCAGTTATGTGTTGACGTGCCGTAAAATCCAAACAAACAAATCCTGTGACGGGTTGAAATCTTTCTGTGAAAGCCGGACAAGATTTTTTTCTAATTTTAGTTGTGGCGGCCATTCTGTGAAGCGACTTTATCAACAAGGGATGGTACTGATTACTCCTGTGAAAATTGGTTGAAATCTCACCAGTAGTTTTACCTGTGAAGACCGAACATTATTTTTCTATTTTTAGCTCTGGCAGCCGATTTGTGCAGCGAAGCAGATCTTCCCGGCGGTGTTCACAACTAAGGATGGTAATGATCACTTCTGAAAAGTTTGGTTGAAATCCCAGCAGTAGTTTGTCCTGTGATGGCCGGACAAGCTTATCGTGGACGGACGGACAGACGGCGAAGGCAAAAACAATATGATAGATCAAAACATGATGATTAATTTATAAAAGAAAAACATTCTCAGAAATGACATTCGGTTTCTCATATTTTTCACACAGTCAAAATAAAAAAGATAAAGTTTAAACAATTTGTCAAATAAAACTTATTTATCTTTCAATATAAAAGACAAATGTCTAGACAAATATTATTTTTATATATCTAGAGAGGATCTCTATCTAATACACACATACGATTCAAGAACATGACAGCATGATTTATTGAATTATTATTATAGAAACATAAAAGCTACATTAGCGATTGACGCAATTTAAAATATGCATGGTATTATGTTTTATCACTTTGTTTCCAGATTTTTATATCGTATATTAAAATATTTTGAATTTAAATTTAAGTTTTTTTTTCATCAGTTCTAAAACGTTTGCACCGAGAGATTTCCTTGACATCAGCTCATTGTGTTTTGTTCTTCAAATTAGTGTTACCTTATTATTAGTTTAATAAACAAGAGGGCCATGATGGCCCAAAGTCGCTCACCTGTATATAGGCCCCCCGGAGCGGGGCCAGTTAAAACCCCTAGGGCTTTTATTTGAACAAACTTGGTTGACACCCATTAGAAGATGTTTCATGCTACACATCTAAGGTCTAGCTTATTGGGTTTTCTAAAAGAAGATTTTTTATGTCTATATATGTGTGTGTGTGTGTATGTATGAATATATATATATATATATATATATATATATATATATACATATATATATATATATATATATATATAATATATATATATATATATGTATATATATATATATGTATATATATAATATGTATATATCTAAAAAAAAAAGTCGAGCTATTGAATGACCCCCGGGGCGGGGCCAATTTTGACCCCAGGGCTCTTATTTGAACGACCATGGTAGACATCTATTAGAACATGTTTCATGCTAAATATCTTAGCTCTAGCTCTTTGGGTTCTTTCAAAGAATTTTTTTTTAAGTTTTTACTATATGCATATAGGGAAAATCAATGACCCCCTGGGGCGGGGCCAATTTTGACCCCAGGGCTTTTATTTGAACAAACTTGGTAGACACCCATTAGAAGATGTTTTATGCTAAATATCTTAGCTCTAGCTCTTTGGGGTTTTTTAAAGAAGTTTTTACTATATACATATAGGGAAAATCAATGACCCCCAGGGTGGGGCCGATTTTAATTCTAGGAACAAAATTTGAACAACTTTGGTTTTGGATCTATAGATGATACCATAGACCAAATATCAAAGCTCTAGGCCATTTACTTTCAGACCATAAGATTTTTCATGTTTTCACTATAGGTTTATAACGAAAATCAATGACCCCCGAGGACGGGGCCAATTTTGACCCGAGGGCCATTATTTGAACAATCTTGGTTGAGGTCTATCACACAATATTTCATGCCAAATATCTTACCTGTAGCCTTTGCCAATTCAGAGAAGAAGATTTTTTTATGTTTTACTATATACATATTAGAAACATATGACCCCCGGGGCTGGACCAATTTTGACCCTAGGGCCATTATTTCAACAATCTTGATAGAGGTCTACTACACAATGTTTCATGCCAAATATCTAATCTGTAACCTTTGCCAAATCAGAGAAGAAGATTTTTTTAGATTTTACTATATACATATAAGGAAAAACCTATGACCCCCGGGGCGGGGCCAATTTTGACACTAGGGACAAAATTTGAACAACTTTGGTAGAGGACCCATAGATGATACCATATACCAAAAATCAAAGCTCTAGGCCATTTACTTTCAGACCAGAAGATTTTTCAAGTTTTCACTATATGTATGTAATGAAAATCAATGACCCCCCAGGGCGGGGCCAATTTTTGACCCTAGGGCCATTATTTTGAACAATCTTGATAGAGGTCGACTACACAATGTTTCATGCCAAATATCTAATCTGTAGCCTTTGCCAAATCAGAGAAGAAGATTTTTTAGATTTACCTATAGACATATAAGGAAAAACCTATGACCCCCCCCCCGGGCGGGGCCAATTTTGACACTAGGGACAAAATTTGAACAACTTTGGTAAGAGAACCCATAGATGATACCATATACCAAAAATCAAAGCTCTGGCCCATGTACTTTCAGACAAGAAGATTTTTTAATTTTGTGTTTTTTGAAATCCTTTTCTGGCCCTGTGACCTACATATGCAACAGACCGGAACCATTTGAACAACTTTGAAAGGGGACCACCCAAGGATCATTTCTGTAAAGTTTGGTTGATGTGCAGTCATTGGTTTCAGAGGAGATGTTGTTTATGTGAAAAGTTGACGACGCACGACGACGGACACATGGTGATCACAATAGCTCACTCTGAGCATTGCTCAGGTGAGCTAAAAAGTGAAAGTATAAATTTGACATACTTTCAGATGTAAGTACGTAATTCAATAATATTCCAGACATATACTATACTACACTCTATATTACACTGGAAAGTGTAAGTCCAACTCCCTCGCACCGAAAATGAAAATTTGAAAGGGAATCACAGGTTATGAAGCCTGCATATTTGGTTTTGAACCGTTGAAATAATTATGTTACTCTTGACTTAATTTCTACATCAAGTTTTTCACGTGTCAATGACGAAACGTTTGACTTGCTATCTTAGTATGTTTGAGTTACGTCAATTATGTGTGGTTCTATTATTATTAGAATATCCGAACGCTTGAAAGGGTTGTTCATCGGTATGTACTTATCAAGTATGTTTTCCTTCAGAAACAAAAATACTCAAAAACAATTGAATTATCTCAAAACCGATATGATAACTGCAGGTCAAAAGTAATATATAGAGTATGCAAATAATTGTTTCTTCCGTGCTTGCAGTGTGTTACGTTTTGCCTGCTCAATTTAACATCTTTAATGACATGTCCTCGGGCTTATTTTTGTTACTTTCTTGACATTTCAACAAATAACCATACAATCTGATTTGCGTTTGAAATGTTATGTTTAATATAAATGAGTTACTGTGGATTTCAATACATAGAAATAACAAAGTATATTCAATTATGTAAACAAATTGCAATAAATGTCAAGTCAAATTTACTGTCATTGAATGTTTTGCATCAAATAATGGAGTAGCTTTTTATGCTATTTAGGATTGTTTGTGCGACAAAAGAATTTTTCTGTTCAGACATAGGAACCATTATGTCTAAATTACTTATTTTCTTACATAAATGGATATCAGACAGAGCCGTGTGTCATGGTAATCTCATTAAAACAAATTGTTATATGTTGTTTATGTCCTTGTGTTGCTTTTATTTCATCTACAATTAACAAATACCTCAGACACATATTTATCCCTAACCGATTTGCCTTTTTTGATAATTTCACTTTACGGATTTACATTAAATCATCACCATAGGTGTTTACAATTTATCAAAGTTACACAACAAAATAATTGAAGGTTGGTTAAATTTGGGTATGTTTTATTTGTACAAATAATTATATCACTAGATGAACAATCACAAACACCACATGAAAAGTACAATTGTCTGCAGTTATCACATTTAGACGTGAAACAACATACTTCAAATCATTCAACAAATAACAAAATATGACAAAAAGCTTAAATTATAAAAGTGCATTCTTTTATTAGCCAGCGAAAATGTTGCCATTAAACGATAGATGAAATGAATTAAAGCATTTTAAACATTATAATGTTTACAAGGTTTATAATAATTGAAATTGATTTTGTTACTAGTTTACTTGGTTGGTCAATTACTGGGGCGCGTAATGTTTTGATCTTATAAAAAGTATAAATTTAACAGCTTTAACAATGGGACACAAACTGTTTTGACAAATAATAGCTACACAATACATTACAATAAATACATGATTTAAATAGCAATGTTTTAGAAGTCCTGAATAAACGTTGATACAATTAATCAATAGATAAGAAGAATGATATAATTTATAGACCAATTAATCTCCTTACTACAATATGCATTTAATATGAAATCCTTAAGCATTATTTGAAACAAAATGAACATATTTAGCTAAATTTGTAAGCTCATTTCTCGCATTTGTTAAACTTGTATTTCCTAATTCCGTGTCGATCATCTGCAAACACATCTATTTGGCTGACATTAATTTATTAAACCTTAATATCTTGAACATATAAGATAAAATACTAGTCCATTTTAAGTTTTATTGAACAGCATTATTTTAATAACAATATTCAATGTAATTATGATATCGCCTCAACTTTATCAATTATTTGTCTGTGAAATTGACAATAGTTTTTTTTCTGGTTTTAACTAATAAATCAGGGGTGCGTTTCACAACGAATCGTAAGTTGAAAACAAAAGACAAAGATAAGGACTAGAATTAGATTGCACTTAAGGATGTGGTGCGTAAACAAATTACGGTAGTTTAGATCTTATGCCGTAAAAAAAAATTCCGACAAGGGACTGTTGAGCTTGGGACGTTAATAGAAGGATTGACGTCATGTTTTGCCCGTGGGAGTCCTATATGTCTAGAAAAGAACCATGGGATAACAAGCGTTCTTGGCATTGTCAAACATGTGCATACAGGTCGTAAGCATTAAAATGTCTACGACATAGACACAAAGCTTACAATAGGTAAGTGTCATGTTTTTTAAAATAGTTCAAAGGTATTGTATTTTAATAATTATAATACACAGCAAAAATACCTACAAGTGTAAAGCAGTACTTCATTTTTTCAGCAATTTGACAATTCATTGCAAAGCATATAGACGTTTTCTGAAATAACTATGTGTATTTAGTATTGTTGGGTGTCTTAACTGGGTTTTCTTTTGTTTTGTTAAAGCAACGGCAAAATACGAGCAGTTTCCCATTGGAAATGCAAAGTCATGCGGTTTCCCCTCACAAAAATGAGTTTACATAAAGTTTTGTATCCTCTTTTACACTACAATACTATTTTACCATAATTAACTGAAAGGACCGCTTTCCCAACCTGTAAAAAGATCCGCCTTAATGCAACCCTATCCACATCATATTTGTTTTTATCCCAGTCAGATAAGATGTTACGAAAGAAAAAAATATATCTGTGTATACAGGAAAGTAAATATAAGTAATATTGACTAATGCTAGCAAATTGTCTTCAATGTAGCTGAAATTTCCAATATAAAGTGAGGATTGCAAAGTTAATAGTTTGACTTACTTTTAAATCTTATCTTTATTCACTAAATACTATAATTGGATATCAATGAGAATAATGAAGTAGACACTGGCACAAGTATTGCAGAGGTATTTGGGAATATACACAACTGAATAGTACTAAAGTCTTTAAGACAATATGATTTCTGTTAAGATATTCTTGCAGACATTGTATTGACATGACAAGTGTCTTTGCTGAAAGTATGGTCTGATGACCTTGATACACTGTTGCATAGTCCAGCAATCCAGCCTGATCTGAAAACATGTAAACTTTGGGGTCAACTATGATACTTAACATAATTATGAAATATCATTGTGTTGTATAAGTAATTCAGAAGCAATGTTGTTCAATATGGTGAATAATGACCTCCTACACTGCATCATTTAAACTAAATGACGCTTTGCTGAGGGGATAAGTGTGTTACCAAGTACTTGTTAATTTTCTTTTATTTTCTTCTGTTTAAAATCACTGCATTAAAATTTCATTATTAACTGTGCTCTATGCACATTATTATGCGCTTTTTAGTTTTTGATGCTGGTTTAATTAAAGATGAAATTATTGTATTACGGTTTTTTTTTATAAAAAATACAAAGCTTCATTTAGTCAGAAGCATGACTAAAACTTTTACCTTAAAACTATATAAGGCTCATCTTTAAGTACAATACTTTTATTGCAGACATATTGTGATATGCCGTTCAGAGCCCATTTTTATGAACTGTTTGAAATGAACCGAGTGCTAATCAAAACCTCATTTAAATAATTTCAAAATTATTCATTAAGACACAGAAATACATGAAAATTATAATTCATGTGTAACTTTACCATTAGATTCTTTTATTAAGTCATATTCACCAATTTTGTTTGCTTACAAATATGACGTCCCACATAAGTTGATTTGTGACGTCATTTTTATCGCCATACGTAATAATTGTGTTTCCCTTATTGAATAAATAAGTATTGGCTTGGTTGTAATATATGCTCAAAATGTTATCTTGTATTTGTATATTTTATGTAAGTTGTGGGATGTTTCGGATATGAAGGAAACCCTTTAGGAGCCATTCCGTCACTTTTACGAAATTTCCCAGTGTGAAGGACGGTGTGCTCTTTACTATTAATGCGCAGTTTTCCTTTCGGAAGACGCTTGGCATTATTAAGTAGCAGTACTTAACACGCTCAGATATTAAGAAATAATATACAATTTCACCTTTGGTAATTTGGACGGCATATTTTTGTAAATGCTTATCATATAAGTATTAAAAATTTAAAAAAGTGCATTTGTTGCATAAGTATTGTAGAAACGTTCAGAGTTCTTTGAAAATAATAATAATTGAATTTTGCAAAGAGTACTGGGGGAAAGCTTATTAAAGATGAAAATTCTTCATTGCTGATGTTGTTGCATCAAGTTGGCAACACTTATATCTTACTGAATATGTCTATATAGAATGCGCAAACAATTTATGGGAAGCTGCATTTCCAATTAATAGTCAAGTGAAGTTTGCCATTAAAAAAACCCAAAAAAACAGCCAGTTTTTCTTTTAAATCACCCTTTGTTTCATGTTGTTGTTATATGGAGAGTTTATAACATTATACTATTTTTAGTAACAAAACATATACCTGACCTTTACCAAGGAACTTTGTAACAGTATATATCTAATTTGAACATAATATATCTTTAATTATAATTGCCAAATTCACGGAACAGACCAACATATATGTTTGTAAAAATCGTCATGCACGTTCCTTAGTAATCATGATATCTTATAATTTTATGTGTTCAATTAAGGAAAGTATTTTTTTAAGATTTACTGGCACTCATGTACAAATGACATTGCTTCTGGATTGTCTTATTCAGCAAGATGTTCATCATGTTATGACATTCATATCATTTTATCATCTGTGCTTCAGTGATGCCTAACAGCCTGAGTGACAGCTGTTAAGCACTTATAGCAACTTAGTACTCCAAACACATTCTTGAAATACCTATTTAATAAGTGAAGGTAAAACATATTTACCTATCTTTTGTGAAAATGTCTATGGATTTATTTACACTCTCCCTCTCCTCAGAAAACAGAAGCCCAATTGCAGTAATACAAACATACTAGTCTGTATGAACATACATTCAGTGTTACAAAGCACACGACGCATTACATGATGAAAAAGCTTTACAGGATATCATCAAAGATCAACGCATATGATTCAATGAAATGGAAAATTATATTTCAATTACAAATGAAGCGGTTAAGTACTCACTGACCAAGCGCCGTTCCCATGCTTGTGCTATTAAAACAGAACACAATTTATGCAAAGATTTCTGGAAACGGACTCAATTAAACCGAGTCTGCAATTCTTATGTTATTTTGTTGTAATTAATGCTTCCGAGGGATCACTTTGTTTCCAGAATTTTCTCACGAACATTAAAAAACGGGAGTACGTAAGTGATCGAGAAAATGGGTTATAATTACTTTTGTCAGAATAATTCAACGGAAAAGAGTCACAAACAGAAATGCCCTAATGAATTTTATAAAATTGCACTTTGACTTAGCCTAGATATTTTGCTGAAGTGGACATTATATGTCATATTGAAATATAAGTGTATAAAAATTTGCTTAACCTCAAAATATGATAAACAAGATCATCAAGGAAAGGCGGCGTTCAATTATAAGCGCTTTGTCATAGAACGGAAGTTTATTGCTATTGTGTTTTATTTATAATTATATATTCAAGGTCAAGTAAAACATCATCATTTTCCTATCATTTTAATATATTTTCTTTTAAGATAGCATTTTATTGCATATGTCTGCACGAAACACAAATTCATTTCAATTCAACATAATTGATACCTAGCCATACTGGCGGTCACAACATATAAAATAGGTTCATCAATGACAAATATGTATTAGTGTGAATTCATTCTTTGAAATATCTTTTTATGTATCCCGTCTCAGTTTTTTGTAATAGATTTAGTGCAAGTTTTTGTTCAGAAATATCTTCTCAACAACAAATTGTACGAGGCGAAGATAAACTGTTGTTTGCCATATCGACCGGTCTTCTTTACGTCTGTAAGGAGACACTCTAAGAAATACACCGCATTGTATTTGACTTTTACGACGTCTAAGGGTAACAAAAAGATAAATAATTAAGCGTATTTATTTTATGATAAAAAGACCATATTGAAAATTTCCTTGACATCAGCACCCAATTGTAAAAATATTGGTTAGCTTTAAACACTATGGTTAAGTTATTTCTTAGGTTAAACTTTGGTTAAATTTAACCAGCGTAATTTTGGTTAATTTAACCCACGTGTAGGAGGTTGGTTTTATTTCAACCAAAACTTAACCAGAAATAAAATAACTGACCTGTTGATACCGAAAGCTAGACAATTTACACGTATCAAGAGATTCGGAAAACGATACAGATTTGGGACAGGCTAGAGAGACTTAATGGGGTCCGACTCAAACACGGGACGAAATTGAACTTTGCGCCGACTCTCTCTCCACCCCCCCCCCCCCCCCAATACCAAATTCTGATTGCACTCAGATTTTATGCATTTTGGGTGCTTTCTCCAATTATTTTGAGAAACTTTTTAGGTATTAATATTGCTACTGTGTCTCGGACAATCACTAGAGTAATGGACATACTCTTTGACTTGAAGGACGAGTTCATCAAGTTTTTGACGACCACGAAAGACAAGCGTGCGGTACAATATGGATTTTACCGGTCAAGACAATTTTGTGTAATTGGTTGTATAGTTTGCTAGCACTTACAAATAATTTCCCCACCAAAAGAGGAAGAAAAGGCTTACGTAAACCATAAGCACGCATATCATTTCATCAACGTTCGAGCAACATACAACTACCAATGTAATTTAAACACCGATTGGTTTACATTGAGTCATGACAAGCCATATCAAGTTACTATTCAGTAGGCCCTATATGTTAATGTGATATATTACATGTATGTGTAACTGATATATGAATTATTTTATTTTTTAAGTTTTTCTTTCAATTTTTATTTAATGATGTGTTTTACCTTAATATGCAGGCTTCATAACCTCAGATCCCCTTTCAAAATTCCATTGAAGGTTCCATGATAACCGCCGTATGAACACATCTGCAGATGTTTCTTATTTCAAAAATTTACCATTTTAGTGTTCTGCTTAAGCCGGTGCTAGGAGGCGTGGACGGTAACTTGCACTTTCCAATGCCGTCCATGAATAGGCTCAGTCAAACAGAACATTTTACAATTTTGCCGTGTTTGGCCGTCTTTAGGGATTCTGTTTTTCTTTTTTTTTTAATATATTACATAGTGTATATATATAATATATATATATATATATATATATATATATATATATATATATATATATTTGCATGAATATATCTTTTCATAATATCTTTATTAAATGAATTGAAGTAAATATTCTGGGCACATATTGTTATATCTATTTCATAAATTGTAATACTATTAAACATATGCAACTGTTTTTGAGGAAATCATCAATCCAGACATGTTATAAATGATACCTTGCTGTATATCTGCTGCTTAGCCAGGGTGTTCACATGGCAGCACTGTATTGCAGGTATCAAATCTGTGCAGATCTTTGAAATCTATTCACCATGAAAATATTATGTCATGAATTTTCTTCTGTCTTGCTTCGTCGGGCCCTTGTAGGTGATTTTCTTGTTGCTCTGCCTTCCTTTAAGGCATCGAGTACTTTGGTAATGGTCATTAGGCTGTACCTTTTTCTACATATTTACATACCCCCCCCCCCCTTTCGTCCGGTCTCCTGTCCCCTTCCCCTTTGTGGGCCTATTATTCTTTTCTTTGAATTCTTAATCAGTTACAAATTATTTATCATTTAATGACTAACCTGTCAGTGCTCTGTCTTTGCCCTGTCCTGTTTTTGTTTGGGGTCCGCCTGGGCTCCTTGCCATTGGTTCTTGTACTGGGTCATATGGGGGTTGTGTTCATTGAACGCCGCCTTTCCTTGTTGATCTTGTTTATCGTAATAATATTTGCCTAATTAATTCATGTTGATATAAGTTGGCGAATCTGGTACGTTTTTGTCAATGGCTCGAATCCCTGACGTTTTCAATTATCTTTTTTTATTTCTTATGTTTAATTTCCTGCTGGTGATTGTCTTTCTTTTTCAAATATTGAAAGAATATGCGTTCATTAAGTGTTTGTATATATGTAAACACTACATCAATCTTTATTTAAAGTATTTGTCTTGTTAACATTGAAACAAAAAATGGTTGTGTAATTGTGAAGTTTTATTTAACAATGATTGCTCTAACAACGTTCAAATGTTAAACGTATGTTCTGGATGATTATTAAAATGCTCGTTCATTTTTAGTTACATCACAGGGTACTATCTTACGAGCATGATACAAAATGGTTCAATTAAGATAATTTACAAATATTGTAGCGAGACACCAGAACAGCAAAAGAATCAATATAACGTAATTGTTAGCTATGTATTAACGGAACATTATTTTCAGTCTTGAAGTAAAAAATATGATAAACAAGATCGACAAGGAAAGGCGGCATTCAATGAACGCAGCCCCCACCCGACCCAGCAACAAGCGCCAGCGGCGAGGAGCCCAGGAGGACCCCAAAGAAAAACAGGACAGGGCATAAGGCAGAGTACGGGCAGGCAAACCACTACATCAGAATACATAATTAGTAACTTATAAGGAAATAAACCCAAGTGTGACATCGTCTAGACTTGTTTCTGATATGTTTAGCGATATGCAAGATTACATTGATATACCTAATTATTGCGCTATTTACATTATGTTGCCTGGTAATTGATAGGTTTTGCAAGAGCTGATTGATTTCATGACGGATGATGATATGCATATTGGAAAATCGAAAGATATCTTGCAATCCTGTAATGGAAACTAAATCGACATGTTTGCGCATGAGTTTTTTTTTTTCAACAAACTCACAATGCATATACATATTACATACGCGAGGGTCTCCTATGTGAAATCGGCGTTAGCGTCCTTGCATAAAAAGGCTTTCTGCTGGTATACGTGGCGAATTCCTTATCAGTTACAAATTATTTATCATTTTATTGTCATGCCCTGTTTTTGTTTGGGGTCCGCCTGAGCTCCTTTCCACTGGTTCTTGTTGCTGGGTCCTATGAGGGTTGCGTTCATTGAACGCCGCCTTTCCTTGTTGATCATGTGAATAATATTTTCAAAAATGCATTGTCAAATATCCTTGACATTCTTGTACTTGTCACTATTTTGGAATGTCATTTTTATGCCCCCACAGAGTGGGAGCATATAGCGTTGCACTTGTCCGTCCGAGTGTCCGTACGTCTGTCCGTCCGTCCGTCTGTACGTACGTCCCGAAATCTTGTGAACGCAACTCCTCTTAAACCGGATGGCAGATTTTGCTTAAACTTCCAGGGATGAACAACCTTAATGTGTAGATGGTAGTAAAGGAAGGAATTTTTGCTGCGACCAAATTTAACAGAATTATGGCCCTTTGTTGATTTTTTCACTATATACTATGTAGAAATTTTGTGAACGCAACTCTTCTTAAACCGGATGGCAGATTTTGCTTAAACTTTCAGGGATGAACAACCTTAATGTGTAGATGGTAGTAAAGGGAGGAATTTTTGCTGCGACCAAATTTGAC
The DNA here is from genome assembly GCF_026571515.1 of Ruditapes philippinarum. Taxonomy (NCBI): domain Eukaryota; kingdom Metazoa; phylum Mollusca; class Bivalvia; order Venerida; family Veneridae; genus Ruditapes; species Ruditapes philippinarum. Next base: position 388 of record NW_026865770.1, on the reverse strand, counting down.
AGAATTATGGCCCTTTGTTGATTTTTTCACTATATACTATGTAGAAATTTTGTGAACGCAACTGACCTCTTAAACCTGATGGCAGATTTTGCTTAAACTTCCAGGGATGAACAACCTTAATGTGTAGATGGTAGTAAAGGAAGGAATTTTTGCTGCGACCAAATTTAACAGAATTATGGCCCTTTGTTGATTTTTTCACTGTATACTATGTAGAAATTTTGTGAACGCAACTCCTCTTAAACCGGATGGCAAGATTTTGCTTAAACTTACAGGGATGAACAAACCTTAATGTGTAGATGGTAGTAAAGGAAGGAATTTTTGCTGGGCGACTAAAATTTAACAGAATTATGGCCCTTTGGTGATTTTTTCACTATATACTATGTAGAAA